>NC_056732.1:1821111345-1821411345 GCF_019279795.1 Protopterus annectens
CTCTTTCAACTTTCTTTTTATATGGCATATTCCCTTAAGGTTTAACTTATTTATTACCAGTTTCTGTAGGAAATTCTGACATTCTACTGTCTTGGTACACCACGTTTTCCTTGCTTTAATCACTTCTGGTACACTTTCCCGTGTATATTACATAATAATATTGTTTCATCACATTATTACACCACATTCTTCTCTCTTTCTCCGTATTATCGTTTTTTTTTTATTTGCCACGAGTATTTTTCTATAACTTTTAATTTCTTCACATATTTGTTTTTCTCTTTTTCTTGTTCTTCTCGTTTCCCAGAACTTTTTGTCCTCATATTTAAATATGCTCACTATTGACTTTTCATTTTCTTCCTTTACCCACGTTATTATTCTACATAACTGTATAGAAGCAGAATACACATCTACATTTAGTGACTCGACCCCCCCCCTCCATCTTCACTCATATACCACACACCTCTTTTCACTACATCTAACCCTTGTACACTGTACGGCAGAAAACAGCAATTGCTCAATTTCCTTTTTGTATTTTACTGGGATTATATATTTGAATTATATATTGTTTTTCCTATTAACACCAAGTTCACCAGATAAAACTTTTTCCTAAATGCTAATCTGTATGTTCTCCCCAGAAGACATATTTCTTTCATTTCTTATATCAGCTCTTCCTATTGCATCCCAACTACATCAAATTTCTACACATTTTATTCCTGGCAAAGGCATTGAAAAATTCAGTGTCATTCTCATTTGCTTTAAACATCCATTAAGACAAACCAATACCTCCCTCATCCATATTTTGTCCTTAGCAACTACAACCTTAATATCCACTCATGTCAAAACTACTGGTATCACCACCTCCTTTTGCATCACATATCTAGCATTCTTTATTGTAAAGCTACTTCACTTACTATTGCATTCTTCACCAGCACCACCAATATTCTACACAAGGGACATCATTGTGGACAGGCTGAAAGCCCTGAAACTTTATTCTGTATCTTATATTAAAAACATAGTCCTTTATTGCCTGTAGCGAGCACACCAGCAGTCCCTCTCGGAAATACTCCCTAACCTGCTTTCCCCTTAGTGACTGTCAATATTTTCCGTAGTCAGAATCACCACTAGGTGGCAGTATCTACCATATAATGTGCACTCTCTGTAAATTAAAACAAAAGAGAAGTAAACCTCAAAATTAGCTCCAGGGACTTGGCACTGTTCCCAATATACTACTATTTACTTGCTAGTTCCCAGATATAGTCTAACTGTGACCATATTCCAAATTTAAACATACTTACCTTTAGTTTTTCTAGTAGCCCTAGGTGGAAAATGAAAACACAAAACGTCTGTGCCACTGACTGGTTTCTGAACTTCTCCTCCTCATTACTCCTTCTTGGCTCTGCCTGCTCCATTCACCCTGCGGGCTCACTCCGCTCCCCTACCCTTCCCCCAAATCTCACCCGCCCCCAGCACCTCTATCCTTATACCCACGTAACCACTCCCATCCCTAAACTACCTTATCACAAGCAAACCTCACCTTTAATCACCTGTCCTATCACATACCTCCTTCTCTAATCCAACAACCTCTCCTCTACACCAATCTTATCCCACCTCTACTAACTATATTTGCTTTTGCCACCTCCTCCCACTCTCACAAAACACAGCTATACTCAATACACTACCGCTAAATAAATGCTAATCAAACCCTTACTAGCTTTAATTATCATATGCATCCCCCCTACTCCTCACCTACTTTCATTATCTAACCCCTCTTACTCACATTTATCACTCCCCCCCTTACACATAACCTCCACTTTCTTCAGATTTGAATCAATCCTCTCTCCCCATATCTCTCCTCACCTCTTCTATCTTAATGACACTTACTTATTTAACAGAAAACTTATCCCTACCACATCTAAAACTGTCCCCATCCCACACCCCCCAACCAGCATTGCTCCTCCACCCTTAATCCCAATTCAAAATTCTCTAAGCATCTTTCTTCCCTCTTATTCCAACTGATCTCTATCCCCCTCTCTGGTGACATTCACCCAAACCCTGATCCCTCACCCAACCAGAATACTAGCTTACCCTCTCCATCCCCCTCCTCTCCACACAAGTGTCTTCTATTCACTGCAATAAATGCCCAAAGTTTAGGCAACAAGGTTACTAACTTTCATGCCTGGCTCACCCACAACAAACCAGACATTTTAGCTATCTCAGAAACATGGCTAAAACCTCACATTAAGGATACAGAAATAACTCCACCCAATTTTAGAATTATAGGAAATGACAGAATCAAAAAGAAAGGTGGTGGAGTAGCCCTAGTCTGTTCTTCCTCCCTAATGGTTACTCCCTATACAAAGCCCATTCCCCCAATTTTCCACAGCTGAACTAACTCTGGCCCTCCTAAAGATAAATAACAACAAAAGCATATGTATAGCTGCCCTTTACATCCCCTAGGAAACAATATCCCCATTCTTGAGGATATTCTCTCTTGGATCTCGACTAACATACAAAATGAGACTATACTCCTTGGTGACACTAATATTAACTGGTCTTCTGTAAACTCTCCCACAGCCTCACAAATATAAATCTGTATAAATTCACACAACTAATTGATTCTCCAACTAGACCTGCTAAAGATACTATCTCAGGAACTATTCTAGACTGGATACTAATTTCCCACCCCCATAGTATCTCTGATAAAGGTACCATACCTGACCCACTTAGTGACCATCTCCCTGCCTTTGCACAATGTACACCTCTTTCTCTCCACTTACACCATAACCATATTACAGCCCATTCCCTCAAAAATTTCAATGCTCAAACCTTCTCTAATATCTTAAAACATAACAAATGGAACCCTTTAAAACCCTCTCTCTAAACAACTTTGTCTCCTATTTCAATTCTGAATTCCTTAACCTGCTCAATAGCTTTGTTCCCCTCAGGTCTAAAAGGTTCAAAGCCAAAACTGCCCCATGGCTAACCAAGGAGACAGTCTCCCTCATGCATCTCTGCAATAAATCATGGAAACTGTACCAAAAATATAAGGCTCCCAATAACTTAGCTGACTATATACAACTCTGAAACAGAGCAAAAAGGCAAATTGCCATGGACAGAAAAAACTATTATACAACATTACAAAATAATAGTAAATCAAACCCTAAAAAGGTCTGGAGCAGCATCTCTAACCTGCTTCATCCTGGTAAAAAAGACAATCCTTGTCCTGATCCTATTTCTTCTGATTTCTTCTTCACTACACAATTTAACTCATTCTTTATTGACTCGGTAGGTAAACTTACCACAATCTTCCCTAATAATAGCTCAGGCATATCCCTATCTCCCCCATCAACCCCAACACACTATAATTCTAACCCTACTCAGCACCCTCCTTTCTTATTCAAACCTATTCCAAATAGTACCATAAAAAAACTCCTTCAAAAATTAAAAACATGCTCAAATGCCCTAGATGAGCATCCATCCAATTTCCTTAAGCTAGCTGCTGATGGCATAGCTCTACCTATCTCCATCCTAATAAACCGCTCCATTCAGGAAGCGTATGTACCTCTCCTCTGGAAAAAAGCCTTCTTTATTCCCCTCCACAAGGGAGGCAACAATACAAAAATCTCTACTTTCCATCCAATAGCCATCCTATCCCCCATCTCTAAAATTCTTAAAAAATGTATCTGCCTTCAACCCCTTCCCTTTCTACTAGACAATCAACTACTTACCCTAATACAACATGGCTTCAGACCTGGACTTACCAAACACAACATGGCTTCAGACCTGGACTTACCAAACACAACATGGCTTCAGACCTGGACTTACCAAACACAACATGGCTTCAGACCTGGACTTACCAAACACAACATGGCTTCAGACCTGGACTTACCAAACACAACATGGCTTCAGACCTGGACTTACCAAACACAACATGGCTTCAGACCTGAGCATAGCACAACTACAGCCCTCCTTTCCTTCCTTGAAACCATCAACCACGCTCGTGACTCCAACAACATTGTATCAACCCTCCTCCTAAATTTATCCAAAGCTTTTGATACAGTTTCACATAAGCTTCTCCTAGCCAAGCTATCCTACCTGAATCTTTCCTCATCCTCCATCAATTGGTTTTCCAGCTACCTTGCAAACCACCAGCAAGCTGTCAAATGGAAAAGTTCCACCTCTTCCTTCCTTCATACTATCACAGGTGTCCCACAAGGCTCTACACTAGGCCCACTACTGTTCAAAATCTTCATTAACAACTTCCATCACTGCATCCCTAACGCTAAACTGGTCCAATACGCTGATGATCCACAATTATCTGTTCTGCCAAAATCCTTCCTACACTTATGAAACTAACTCAAGAAGCTTTCTCCTGCACCGAATCCTGGATGCTTAATAATCACCTTGCTCTCAACCCTTCAAAATCTAAGATCATGTTATTTACCCTTCTACATCTTCCAAAATTGATAAGACCTCTTTCTCAATAACAAGCCAAAACTCAACCCCACTTTAAACTCTAAACTCTAAACTTCTAGGAGTACTCATTGATGACCAATTAAAATTTGACTTCCACCTACAAACTAATATAAGGAAATCTCATCAAAAACTGGGTATGCTTTATCGCCACCATTGTTATCTTACCCCTTCAACCAAACACACCCTCTATACTACCGATCTCCTCCTCTCCCTTCTGTATGGTGCCCCTCTCCTTACCAGTCTTCAATCCTCCCTAAAGTCCAAACTAGCTTCCTGCTACAACACAATCGCTGTTTGTTACTGGATCAAAATACTCCTCCCACCATTGCAAAGCTCTCCACTCCTTGAACTATCTTTCCTATATACAACTCTCCACTGCCCATAGACTCATCTTCCAACCTTCAAATTTCCCCTCAATCTCCTCCACACTCCAAATACATCAGCCCAGCAGACTACTTAGGTCTAGCAACCAGAACCTCCTGGACATACACAAGCCCGCACAAACTCCAGGGACACTTCTACTATCTTTCTCACTAGCACGAATATGGAATTCCCTTCTCCCACTCATTCGTACCACCCATAACCTCTCCTCCTTTAAGAACCTTCTCCACTCTCACCTCTCTTCCCACTGGGAATGCTGTTGTTCCCACCCCACATGACACACTTTATTTCCCTATTTCTGCCCTATAAAACTACACTCCAGCTTGTATTTCCTTTATCAACTAATGATGTTATTTGTCTGTGATCTAAGAATACTCCATAACAACACTCCTCTCAAAGTTTTCCTCATCCACTTTGCTGTTGCCTTGTTTTTCATTATCATAAATGCATAAATTTCAAACTTTTTAACTCTTTATTGTGACACCATTTTAGAATGGTCTTATTGTTGATTTTTTATTGTAAACTGTATATTGACTTTCAGTTGATTTATTTTGATTTGTTTATTTATTTCTCTGGAATATACTTCCTATTCACGTAAAACAGAGCTCCTCACTGACCTTATTCAAGTGCAACCTGGATAACTGGATGGGAGACTGCCCTGACGTGGCACCCATGTCCCTCATGGAGAGGGTTGGCCGCTATTGATCACAGACCTGCTATGTTCATAAATTCATTCTGCAAACTACCCAAAAAGAACAGATGAGGATAATTGGGATTAACATGGCTAGGCTTGTAAAAGCTCTAGGGCCACTAGCCTAGTAACCTCCTATGAACCTATGAACCTTGTCTTATATCACACTTTATGCATGTTTCTTCACTTACCCACCCATTCACTAATACTGTTACCCTTCATCTTCTTCTTCTTCTTCTTCTCGGCTGTTCCTGTTAGGGGTCACCACAGCAGATCATCTGTTTCCATTTCTTCCTGTCCTCTGCATCTTGCTCTGTCACACCAACCACCTGCATGACCTCTCTCACCACATCCATAAACCTTATCTTAGGTCCTCCTCTTTTCCTGTTACCTGGCAGCTCCATCCTTAGCATCTTTTTCCAATATACCTAGCATCCCTCCTCAGCACATGTCCAAACCAACACAATCTCACCTCTCTAGCTTTGTCTCCAAACTGTCCAACATGAGCTGACCCTATAATATATTGATTCCTAATGCTGTCCATCCTCATCACACCCAATGCAAATCTTAACAGCTTTAACTCTGCCACCTCCAGCTCTGACTTCTGTCTTTTTGTCAATGCCACTGTCTTCAACTCATAAAACATAGCTGGTCTCACTACCCTCTTGTAGACTTTCTCTTTAACTCTTGCTGGTACCCGTCTGTCAAAAATCACTCCTGACGCTCTTGTCCACCCACTCCACCCTGCCTGTACTCTCTTCTTCACCTCTCTTGCACACTCACCATTACTCTGAACTGTGGATGCCATGTATTTAAACTCATCCACCTTTGCCAGTTCTACTCCCCGCAACCTCACCATTCCTCTATTCTCCCTCTCATTCACACACACATATATTCTGTCTTAGTCCTGCTGACCTTCATTCATCTTGTCTCCTCTCTAGAGCATATCTCCACCTCTCCATGGTCTCCTGAACCTGTTCCCTATTCTCACTACAGATTACATTGTCATCCACAAACATCATAGTCCATGGGGACTCCTGTGTGATCTCGTCTGTCAAACTATCAACATTGCAAATATGATAGGGCTAAAGGCAGATCCTTGATGTAATCCCACCTCCACCTTGAACACATCCATCATGACTACCACAGACCTCACCACTGTCGCACTATGCTTGTACATATCCTGTACCACTCTTACATACTTCTCTGACACTCCTGGTTTCCTCATACAATACCACAACTCCTTTCTAGGCACCCTGTCATATGCTTTCTCTAAGTCTACAAAAACACAATGCAACTCCTTCTGACCTTCTCTGTACTTCTTCATCAACACTCTCAGAGAAAACATCGCATCTGTAGTGCTCTTTCCCAGCATGAAACCATACTGCTGATCACTAATCATCACCTCCCTTCTTAACCTAGCTTCCACTACTCTTTGCCATAACTTCATGTTGTGACTGATCAATTTTATCCCTGTGTAGTTACTACAGCTCTGCACATCACCCTTATTCAGTACCAAACACTTTTTCACCACTCCTCAGACATCCCATCACTTTCCAAGATTTCATTAAACAGTCTGGTTAAAAACTCCACTGCCATGCTTCCAGAGGTATGTCATCTGGGTCAACAGCCTTTCCATTCTTCATCCTCTTCATAGCTGTCCTTACTTTTTCCTTGCTAATCCATTGCACTTCCTGATTCACTATCCCACATCATCTAGCCTTCTTTCTCTCTCATTCTCTTCATTCATCAGCCCCTCAAAGTACTCTTTCCATCTGCTGAACACACTCTCCTCACTTGTGTGAAAAATTTCCCTTTATCACCTTTACCTGCTGCACATCTTTCCCAGTTTAATCCCTCTGTCTAGCTGATTGGTAGAGGTCCTTTTCTCCTTTTTTAGTGTCCAACCTTTCATACACCTCTCCATACACCTTATCCTTAGCCTTTGCCACCTCTCTCTTTGCCATGCACCTCATCTCCTTATAATCCTGTCTACTTTCATCTCTCTGACAGTTCCACTTCTTCTTCACCAACCTCTTTCTCTGTATACTCTTCTGTACTTCCTTGTTCTACCACCAGGTCTCCTTGTCGTCCTTCTTCTGTCCAGATGTCACACCAAGCATGTTTTTAGTTGTCTCCCATGCCATCACTGTTGTAGTTACTCAGCTATTCAGTAACTCTTCACTGCCACCCAGTGCCTGTCTTAACTCTTCCCTGAACTCCACCTCACAATCACCCTTTTTCAACTTCCACCATTTGATCCCTGGCACTGTTCTCACACTCCTCCTCCACTTCTTGATCACCAGCATCATCCTATAGACCAGCATCCTATGCTGGCTAACTACACTTTCCTCTGTCACCACTTTACAGTCTCCAATCTCCTTCAAACTGGCCCTCCTACATAGGATATAATCCACCTGTGTGCATCTTCTTCCACTCTTGTACATCACCCTATGTTCCTCCCTCTTTTTAAAATACGTATTCACCACAGCCATGTCCATCCTTTTCGCAAAATTCACTACTACCTGACCTTCTGCATTCCTCTCCTTAACACCATACCTACTCATCACTTCATCTCCTCTGTTCCCTTCACCAACATGCCCTTTGAAATCCACTCCAATCGCCACTCTCTCACCCTTGGATACACTCACCACCAGTTCATCCAACTCACTCCAGAATTTT
Source organism: Protopterus annectens (assembly GCF_019279795.1). Taxonomy (NCBI): domain Eukaryota; kingdom Metazoa; phylum Chordata; order Ceratodontiformes; family Protopteridae; genus Protopterus; species Protopterus annectens. The sequence goes on from NC_056732.1 coordinate 1,821,119,576, forward strand.
TCTTTCTCATCCATCACACACCCAACTTGCGGATCATATGCACTAATAACATTCATCATCACACCATGAATTTCCAGCTTCATAAACATCACTCTATTTGACACTCTTTTCACCTCCAAAACACTCTTGGCATATTGTTCCTTCAGGATAATCCCTACCCCACTTCTCCTCCCGTCCACACCATGATAGAACAATTTGAACCCACCTCAGATACACCCAGCCTTAGTCCCCTTCCATCTGGTTTCTTGCATGCAAAATATATCAACCTTCCTTCTCATCATATCATCTAGCGCTCTCCCTATATCAGCCATACCGTCAACATTCAAAACTCCTACCCTTATTACTACACTCGTAACCCTCCTCCTCTCTTCCTGCCTTCAGGCATGCCTTCCCCCTCCTTTTCCTCCTTCGGCTGACAGTAGCCCAATTTCCACCAAAGCCCTGTTGGCTAACAGTACTGGTAGCAGTTATTGTTAACCCAGGCCTCTACCAATCCAGTATGTAAATCTGTATTGTTGTCCACATATGTCATTTGGCAAATGTTTTACATCTAATATTAATATTAATACTAATATTAATACTAATACTAACACTAATATTCTTACCGTATAATTCTAATATAGTGACATATACACTATCCCAGTTCTATTACCTGTTCAATACTTCTCCATAACATTCCAGAAAGCACCATGCCTTGCTAATACCACTTAAGTTTCACATCCTCTCTTTTACTTCTAATATCATCCACAATTTATTTCATAATCAATAAAAAGTCTTGACATTCCTTCCTTTTTATACCATATATGCTTTCTCCCATAATATCCTTCATCCATCCTTCCATTCTCCTCTGTATTATTCTCGTAAGATGATATACTCCATTCAATTTAGTGTGATGGGTCTCCAATTTTTTTTTATTTCAGTCTTCTCATCTTTCTTCGATACAGATTTTAATATCTTACTACATAACTCTTCATAAATAAAACCTTACATCAACCATTCAGTACATTCACAAAACACCCTCTTTGTCAGTCTTTTAAGCAATTGTACATTCTGTACCCTATACCAGCTGGGCCTAATACTGAATCAACATTTACTTTCCTAAGTACTTCATTCAATTCACTAGTAGTCATTTTTTTTTCAAATTCTTCCTTAACTTGTTCTGGAAATTTCTTTACTTTCCATCCCTCTTTTCCTCTTCTTCCTCTTCTTATACTCTTATGTATATTTTCTACAAGCTGCACTACAATACTCATAATTTGCTCTTGTGTTCTTCCTACCATTTCTTTATATTTTCATTTCTGTGATTATACTGTTTTCATACCTCTCAACCTGTTAGAGCAAGACATCTGGACAAAGTCATAAATAATGGGGGAACAAAGGCTCAAAAATAGGGACAATTTTAAAATATTGCTCTTACAGACTTCGTTGAAGGTTGGGCGTCGAGCTGGCACGTCGGCGTTTCGTAAAAATCTACTGCCAATCATTAGCGGACCGGAGTTCCGCTGTGGCGGCCCCTTACCGGGAAAAAGCCGAAAGACAAACAATAACAACAGTAGACTTAGAAAATAGATAGAATAACCGGTTTTGCATTAGCATGAATTTTTTTCCAGGGTATGAAGTCTGAAACCCAAACATCTGTCATTAGTTTCTGACATAAATCTTGAATGATTTGCTGCAAAACCACCATTTTATGAAAAAATGGGCCAAAAATATTCAACAAAAATCTGGACATTCTGTGAAAATCTGTACAGTTGAAAGGTATGACTGTTTTATCCAAATATTCAGACACTTCCTCCTTTCTCCATTGTTAATAATATCTCTGCCTAAACATTAATTAATGAATTGTTCTTGATTTCTTTTATATACTTCCTGTTTAATATCATACTATCTTGTAATATTCTCCAAATTCTAAAATACATTTCTATACATTTTCAGAAATTTTACTTTCTCTTCCTTTCATACATAATCATGTTACTTAAAAATACTTTTTATACTTTTTTTTAATTCGATCTACCACTCAGAGCAGATTTTGAAGTTTTTCATGGTTATACGACCCTCTAATAAATGCAATACTTCCTCCTCTTCAATTTCATCCCATAATTTCTCATTCATTCTTTTTATTCCCTTTCCTGTTTAATATACACCCATTTTTCCATCACCTCCATCCATACTGCTAAATCATCTGAATAAACCCTTTACAACTGTATCCCCATCTGCTACCCCGAGCCTTCCAATAATACAAAACAATCAACTTCAGATCCATGTCCCTCATCTATAAGACCATTAACTTTTGTTCCACACAGCTAAGTTATCATATTTTATCACTTCCTTTATTTTTTACATCTTCCCCTTAAATCACAAACTAATGTACCATGCAATTATAATGCTCATGTTAATTATCACAGTGTCTAAAATTTCATGAAAGATTCTCTCTTTCCTTGCAAGTTATATTCTAATTGTATAAACACACATATTATACAATGACCCCCCATTAATATTCAAAAACGTGCATGCTGATTGGTCAGTGTGCACGTTGTAAATCTGAGTTATAGTAATGGAAAAAGGTCCGGTTGCCCAGACTTTTTCCATTACTATAACTTCTACAACATTGTCTCGCTTATGTTAACGAGTTTAACATGGCAGACAGCTTTAAAATAAGCAACGGAGATTCTCCGTTGTTTTTAAATTGTCATATGTTAAACCCATTTAACATAGCGAGACAGTTTGTAAAAAGCAACGGAGATCTTGTTTTCTCCGTTGTTCAATTGTCTCGCTATGTTAAATGGGTTTAACATAGCGAGACAGCTTTAAAATAAGCAATGAGATTCTCCGCTGTTTTTAATGTCACGCTATGTTAAACCTATTTAACATAGCGAAACAGTTTGTAAAAAGCAACGGATATCTTGCTTTCTCCATTGCTTTTGCCCACAGCTCTGATGTACTGCATAGGCATACGCATGCGCAGTACATCAGAACTGCCGCAGTATACCAGACAGCTGCGGAAGGGCAGCAAGGAGGCATATAATGCCATTATTTAAGAAAAGTAATTATTTTTTTTCTTAAATAATGTCATTGTATAATAGCAATAACTCACTTCTGGGTGTGGGTAATGCTGGATTTACCCACAGTTGGCTTTGTTTGGCCACTGGCTTCACTGGCCAAACCACGCCAACCATGGGTAAATCCAGCATTACCCACACCCAGGCGTGGGTTATTGGTATAACAGTTAATCTTCCCATCCTTACCAACATTATATCTAGTATTTTCAATGTTTCTTTACACAACACAGCCACTCCAGAACAACTTTCATTTCCCTAGTTTCATACTGTATTTCCATCTCACAGTTTTACTGTTTGCAGTCTTTCTTCACATCAATATCCACATCACCTTTAGCAGACTGTTCCTGTATCTTTATCCTTCCTATAGTGTTTAGAGTACTGCTCACATTTACTGAAATTATTCTAAAGTGTTACTTTTTCTTCTTGATTTCAGGGTAAATATTTTTAAATTTTCATTTTATTTTTATTCTTTCTCTTAATGAATATTTTCTTGGGTTTATGTACCAATAATCCACTGTCCTCAGAATCAGACTTTCACTGGCTTGAATTTCAAAAACTTTTAGTGTCAGTCCCTTCTCTTGACCTATCATCCTGCATGCAGACTTTCTCATTTTCCCTTAATCTTTCTTCTTCTACAACTTCTTCATCTAGTTCTCAGTCTCCCCAGCCTCATTTTGTCCTTCCTCGTGTATGTTTTCTTCCACTTCACCTATTGTTTTTTTCATTATTTACTGTTTGTTCATACCAGTGTGCAGTTTTTCCACAACTTACATTCAGCCACACATCTGCTTGGTTTATGTCCTGGTTACATTGTATCTCGTCACAACTATAAATTAAATTAGAAAAGTTCACACAAAAGAAACATGATTTAGGCTGGCCAGCTTATCTTAATGTCCCTTTATGACAAATGACAAGACACATAAATAACACTTGGCAAGTATTTTACCATGTTTTTTTTCACATTTCAACCTCCAACCTCCATTTTTTAGGTTTCTCTTATCTTTCACTTTCACATTGTTATCAATGGTTTCACACAAACCATGCAATATTTTTACATCTTCTTCCAGTGTATCAGATCTAAACTGCAAAGAAACATTTTTCTGTTTAAGTTACTAGCAGAAAACAAATAACTGTTCCATTAATAAATGTTTTTTCTTTTTGTCACACAGTTCCAGAAATATCATCATCAGTTCCCCTGTTTCAAATGTTGTCACAGAACATCTCTGTCAATTTATGTATAAAAGACCAAATGTCTTGAGCTTTAAATCCCAAAACACTTACCAAGTTGTTCCATTCACATCTGTCTATAACAATCTCATGTTTGTTCTTATTCTCACAGTTGGTCTTTTTAAAAATGTTATTTATTTATTTAACATTTATTTACAGAGAAAGTCTGACTTGGAATGGAGCCAATTTTCAGTGGAGGTGTGGGGAGAAATGCTCCGAATGCATGTCTTTGTGATTTTACTTACAGTTTGTTGCTGCTCTCCTTTCTTGCCTGCTGTCACTACAGCACGTTTCAGTTACCGCATTGCTTGCTGCCACAAAACCAGACTCTTCCTCAGTTATTTGCTGCTTTCCTCTTTTACTTTGTGTCACTGATACATAAGTTTTAACTGCTGCATTCCTGCCTCCACATCACCTGTTCCCTTTCCCATTACCATACTCGGCACTACCACAAAATATGACGTATAAAAAAAAGAGAAACCATAGAACCCTTTTTACTAAAGCTGCTTAGGACTAGGTTCGGGGGGGGGGGGGTTACAGGGGCATATCTTAAGCAGGTTGAGGCATTGTTTGAGTGAGCTCTTAAATTTGCATGGCTGGGGTATGCTTCTTAGAGTCAAGGGAAGCTTGTTCCATAGGATGGCAGGAGAGTAGCTGTATAAATTCTGTCCTGCAGATTTGTTAGGTTTGTGAATTTGTAACAGGCATTGATCAGAGCTCTTTAGAGGTCGGGCAGGGGTATATAGTGAGACTAGTGAAGAAATACTTAGACAGGAGGAGGGTTTATTGATAATGGAGTGGATTATGAGTTGGGTAAGTTTGAGGTGACTGGAAAAACTTAAGCCAGTTAAGTGACTTGAGGGCCAGACAGTGGTGAGTTTTGGCTGGCAAACTGGCAGCAAATCTGGCTACTTTGTTAGAGGTGGATTCAAGTTTGGAGAGTAGCGTAGACTGGAGGTTAGTAAAGATTTGTGAGCTATAAAAGAGGTTGAGAAGGAGGTAGGCATTGGCAAGTGTTATTCTAGATTCTGGGGTGAGAAATTTTTTGTTTCTGTAAAGGAAGCCAAGCTTTTGATGGGTTTTCTTAATGCAGTGATGAATGTGAAGGTTGAATTTCAGTTGATCATATATGATTACTCCGAGGAACTTAGTTTGATTTTCAAGAGCTATTATGGTGTTATTGAGAGAAGAGATGATGAAAGATTTAAGAGGGTAAAGTGATTTTGGGAGAAAGAGTAGGCGTTTTATTTTTTGGGGGTTGAGTATGTCTTGTTAGCCAGGTTTCAGTGAGGTTGAATGATGTTTGTGTGAGGGTTAGAAGGTCAGTTGGATTATGAGCTATGGATATAATAGTAGAGTCACTGGCGTACTGTATGAGGTATGACTGGGGACAGGATGTGTGGAGTTCATTGGTAAAGATGTTAAAGAGGAGGGGTTCAAGGATGGAGTCTTGTAGGACACCTGTTTTGATGGTAAGAAAGGGGGAGAGAGCAGATAGCCATTTGATAGATTGCTGCTGGTCTGAGAGATAGCTGCTAAACCAGGATATAGCTGCTGTGGAAAGGTTAAGTTGAGAGAGTTTTGAGAGGAGGATAGGGTGTGAGACCATGTCAAAGGCTTTGGACAGATCTAAGAATAGGCAGGATATGAGTTTATTATCTATGGCTAGGAAAATGGTGTTGGTAAAGAAGACAGCAGTGGAGGTGCTGTGGTGTGGGTGAAAGCCATTCTGGGTACAGGTGATCAGGTTACCGTGTAAGAGGTAGACCACAGTGTTCTAGAATTTTGGAGAGGGGAGAAAGTATTGCAATTGGACAAAAGTTAGAGAGTTCAGAGGAATTACCACCTTTGTGTATGGGTATGGTATAGAATTTTTTCCAAAGAGTTGGAACAGTTGATTCGGCGATGGAGCAGTTATTAGGATGGAAACTGGGTATGCTACAAATGTAGCAGCATGTTTTATGAAGACAGGTGGCAGGTTGTCTGCTGATGGGGAGCAAGGTTTGAGCTTGAGGAGGAGCTTTTTAATGTAGCTTATAGGGACTGGTTTTAGAGAGAGGGGGAGTTATCATGAAGGGGAGTTGTAGGTGTTGAGGGATGGGGAGGGAGAGAAGCCTGTGTAAGTTTACTTATAGTGTCTATAAAATAGGAGTTGAAAATGGTTGCAGTTTTGAGAGGTGAGTTGTTGGGGCAGGGGTTGGGTGTGGATGGATTTCCTGGTTGGAGGATTTGGTTGATAGTGTTCCAGATCCTTTTAAGATTTATGGATTGTGTGGTCTGGGGTTGATGGTAGAAATTCTTGTTATCGTAATTAATGTGTTTTTTAGTGAGGTTACAGAGTTCCCTATAAGCTTAGAAGTGGGAGGGTGATTTAGTCTTGGGCCAAAGTTTCCAGGCAGAGTCTCTTTTTTGAATAAGTGTCTGAGTTGAGCATGTGAGCCAGGGGCAGTTGTGGGATTTTACTATAACAGTACATGGAGGGGCAAGGGAGTTGAGTATGTTAAGGAAGGTGGAGTTAAAGTATGAAACAGCATCATCAAGAGGTAAATTTAAGAGGGTGGACCAGTCTATTACAGAGAGAGAGTTATTGAATGCATCAGGGTTGAAGATGGACACTTTCTGGCATTCTTTGAATCTGTGGGGTTTGGGAATGTAGGGGGAGAGTCAGAGGGTACTTATTAGGCAGTGATTGCTGATAGAGTCAGGTAGAGTTTCAGTATGAGGATAGAGGTTGGGACTGGTTACAAGAATCCAGTCAATGATGGAACTGGAATTGGTGGATTTGTTGTAGAATGTGGGAGTGGGGGTGAGTTGGGTGAAACTGTAAAGGTTAATGCTAGTGGTAGGGGTCATAGTGGTAAAGGTAAGCCTATTGATATTAACATCACCCAGTATAATGGTTTCATAGAGGATATGGTCAGATAACCAGTTGAAAATATGTTGTAATAAGGATATGTTATCACCTGGTGGTATGTAGATGGCAACTATTGATATGGTTTTGTGATTGTTGGCTGTAAAATTGTCTATTAAAAGCTCAGCTGGGTGTTAGGAGGGAGGAGGATTTGGTGGAAGGGTTAGGGTTAGGAGGTTAGAATAAAGAATAGCAACACCACCTCCTTCCTTATGGGGTCTTGCTAGGAGTACAATGCTGTATCCTGCGGGGAAGAATTATTTGCCTGGGTTGTGAGGCTTTAGCCAGGTCTCTGTGAGAGTAACTATGTTAGGGCAGTAGTGAGGTATCCAGGAGTGAAATTCTGTTCTCTTGTTGTGAATGTTGATAGAGTAGAAAGAGAGATGATTGGGAGGAGGGTTAGGAGTGTCCAGGAGAGTTTGTGGAGCAGTGGAAGGGGCAGTTTGCATAACTGGTGGGCTGGGGTTGGGGTGAATTGCACCGCAGAGTAGGAGAGTGTTAAGTGAATGAGAGAGAAGAGATATAACTGGGTAGGGGGTGATGAGTTTATGTTTTAGTCTGATGGGTGGTTGAATTGTGGGAGGAAGTTTGTTTTGGGGAGACAGAAGTCAGGAGAGGAAAATGGTGCTATATGAAAGCAGTTCATACGTTCATAGGTGTGTACAAGGCTAATGGCCCTGGAGCCTTTACAAGCCTAGCCCATAGGATTACCCTGGCATTGTGCCACCTGAATTTAGTTCCCAGTGCCTCTGTCGAGTAGAGCCACTGGAGTGATCTCCAGGTTGAATTTTCTATTTCCCGTCCACTCAGCAAGATTTCTCTTGAAGAGAGCCAGTGAGGTGCGCTGTCTGACATGTATGGGAAGTCTATTCCATAGCATGGGCAGTTTCTGGGTTATGAACCTGCCCCTCCAGCACATTCTGTTTATTGTGGTAATGAAGTTGAGGTCTCTGGAGCGTGTGGTGCAGAGGGATTGGGATTTCTTTAGATATAGCATTTCTATCAGAGCTGGGTCAGACATGGCTTTGTAAGTCAAGCAGAGATCGCCTCTAAGTAGGCAATATGAGACAGAGAATAGTTGGGAGTTTTTTGAGTCTGTCCATATAGGACAAGTGTTTAAGGCCTAGGATTCTCTTTGTGAGGTACTTTTGCAACCTCTCCAATTGTTGCATGTGCCTAGTGAGGTACATGCCAAATGGGGGTATTGTACTCGATGATTGGCCTAATGAGGGAAGAGTAGAGGGAGACAATGACCTCTTTCTTCCTGGATGCAAAGCCCTTAGTAATGAGATGTGCCACACAAAAGGACTTTCTGACCACAGTGGCAATGTGGTGGTCAAAAGAGAGGTTGCTGTCAACCTGTGTTCCCAGATCTCTTATAATGCCGTCTGTGTTCAGTGGACTACCATCAGTGTAGTAATTCATGGGAACTGGGGTTTTCCCAAAGGGGATGATGACACATTTTTTGGCATTGAGCTTAAGGCCATGGTTCTGACACCAGTCTTTGGTCTCAGTGAGGCCTTTCTGTACGATGTCAACATCACTTGGGATGTTAATAATGACTCCCAACTTACAATTGTCTGCAAACTTTGTCAGCCAGAGTTCCTTCATGTTGGCCTGGACTTCTGAGAAGTAGATACCAAACAGGAGAGGACCTTGGACCAATCCCTGTGGGACTCCACTCTTGACTGGTCATCAGTTTGACTTGGAGTCAGCTACTTTCACACTGTGGGTTCTATTTGTGAGTCAGTTTGCAACCAACCTAGTGATATAGAGGTTGATGCCTAGCTTAATGAGTTTTTCTATGATTCCTGAGTGGGGAATGGTACCACTGCAGGCTTGCCTTTATCCACAGCTCTGGTGATTGAATCAAAGAAGTCGACCAAGTTAAGCAGGCATGATCTACCCTTCACAAAACCAAACTGTGTGGGATCCAGAGTTTGGAGATTCCCTATATCCTTGTTTATTAGGTCCATGATGATGCATTCCATAGCTTTGCATATCAGACTTGTCAGGCTAATTGGGTGATAGTTGCCAGAGTCTGTTTTCACTCCTCCTTTGTGGACAGGGATGACTACAGCAGTGTGCCATTTGATAAGGACAAAGCCTGAGGTAAGGCTGTGATTGAACAGAGCACACAGGTGAGGTTCCAGTGTACTCTGTAGTTCATGTAGAACACAGCCAGGGATATTGTCAGGTCCCATAGAATCTGTATTCTTGCCCTTGAACAGTGCTGTTTTAACCTGTGCAGCAGTAATACTGGGTGCCTGGCAATCTACTGGTATTATGATTGGTCTTTTGGGTGGGAGAGAGAGGGGTAAAGTTGACACTGAATTTGTCGGCCAAGTATATTGGCAATATCTGTTGGCTCGGTACAGAAGGTACCATTGTGCAGTAGCTCAGAGCAAATCTGGGTATTGCCATGGAGATTCTTTACATAACTATAGAAGGACATTTGGTTGCCTTTACTATCTGCTGCAATTCTGTTTTCATAGCTAGCATTAGAGTATTTGATGAGGGATCTCAACTTTTTGTTGAGGCTGATAAGGGAGTTTTTCCAGTTTTGGGACTTCACTTTATTCCGCATCAGTTTCCTCCTTCTGTTGTAGAGTTTGTTTATGGCAGGGGACCACCAGATTGACATCCTTATTTTGGAGGAGAGCATTTTGTTTCTACTGGGTATGGCGAGATCCATGCATTTGTGTACGTGTTCATACAGTGCATTGGTGTATGATTCGGCAGTCATGCAATTATTCTCCATTTGCATGGGTGCCGTGAAGTTAGCCACCTCTGTTTTTAGGAGTCCAAGGTTAGCTTTGGAGAAGTTTTTCATGGTGTTTACCTTTGTGGGGGGGGGGGAGTGGGAGGGATGTGGATTTCCAAAGTGATTAGTTTGTGGTCAAATCTAACAGAAGGAGGAAACTGATGCAGAATAAGGTGAAGTCCCAAGACTGGAAAAACTCCCCTATCAGCCTCAACAAAAAGTTGAGATCCCTTGGTGTAGAGCAACGATCGCCCATGTTAGTAATGACCAGGTCAAGGATGTTGCTACCTCTAGAGGGGGTAAGAACGAGCTGGTCCAGGGCATTGGAATTAATGAATTCCAGGAAACGTTGGCAAGTGTATTTGTACATGAGTAGTTTTCCCAGTTAATGGAGGGGTAGTTGAAGTCGCGCAGTATGAGAGTGTTAGGTTGGACCCTAATATTCTCCAGGGTGCTTAGGAACATGGAGTGCAAGTCTTGGGACATGGCTAGGGATCTGTAGCAGGCTATGACCTAAACCACTGTCTTACCCAGTGTTAGCTGCACCTGAAGTATCTCTGATGCATTATGTTGGGCTACCAGTCTGGAGGTGTGCACATCCTTTATGAATATGGAAACACCACCACCTTTGGAGCTTCGGTCCAGGTTCTGGGATAGAAAGGTGTGGAATGAGTTATAGCCTGGTAGTGCAGGGGTGCTTTCTGCTGCCTTGAACTAGGTCTCTGTTACAGCACAAATGTCAATCTTCTCCATTTTAAAGAGTGCTGCGAGCAAGTGCATTTTGAGAATTAGGCTTCTATCATTGAGCAGCATTTGTTTGTAGCTGTTACTGTGATAATTTGGTCTTTGGAACACTGCCTAAAAAAGGCACTACAGGGATGGCAAGAGCCTTGGCCAGTGTCTGGAAGCCCAGGGGTGACAGATGCAGGCCATCTCTGGCAAAGCATTGAGGTCTATCAATCATGTCATCCCAGGCAGACAGATACTGGATCCCCTTAGAATGACATCAGAAACTTAGCCAGTTGTTGACATCAATCATTTTCTGCTTGTACTGCGGTATCATTCTGGGTGATGGTAGGATGCTGCTCAGGGCTAGGGTCATACCCGCCTGGAGTACATAATCCTAGAGCTCCTCCATGTCTCTTTTCATGTAGTCCAGGGAGGTATGTCTCAGGTCATTCACACCCACATGTACAATGACAGAGTCATATTTGTACCTGTTGTTGAGGGACCTGAGTGCATGTGTTATGTGGTGGATCCTGGCACCTGACAAGCAGTTGACTGTTACTTTCTCCTTATACAACCTATTGAGTGGGACATCAGTGTGCCTCACTATCGAGTCACCTATGACTAATCTGCTGGGCATGCTGTTTTGTCTTAGGGGTTTTGGTTGAGTGGCACACGGTTTAGGAGAGTTATGTGTCTTGTGATTAGTGTTGTGGTGGTTGAGTGCATTTCTGCCTTGGAGGTGTCTGCTGTTGGGTAGATTTTTATTGAGACCCTCTGCAAAGGTGGGAGTGTGATTTGTGTTTTTATGCGAAGGCAGTGCTGGTGTATGTTCTGGAGGACTATGTGTTCCATGTGGTGTGGTGCAAGTGTTGACCTTCTCCTCTTGACCAGCTATTCTGGTCTTGGCTGGAGAGTGTGTGGCTTCCAATTTGGATACATAAGTGCATCTCTCGCAAGTCTAAGTGTTGGGAGGTAAGAGGAGAGGGTTGTCGGTGTACATGAGACAGTTGCCACATTGCGTCAGGATGCCCAAGTTCACCAGATTAATAGGAGAAAGCACATGGAACTGGCCTTTACACATGCCTGGAGGGGGGCATTAATAATAAGTACTGGAGCTGTTTCTTTGTAGAATGTTTAGTGCTGGTAGCACTTTTGTGTGCTACAATAATTGCTACAAGAAGTCTGGTATGGTAAAGTCTTCTTCTTCTTCTTCTCTTTCTGCTGTTCCTGTTAGGGGTCACCACAGCGGATCCTCTGTTTCCATTTCTTCCTGTCCTCTGCATATCGCTCTGTCACACCAACCACCTACATGTCCTCTCTCACTACATCCATAAACCTTATCTTAGGCCTTCCTCTTTTCCTGTTACCTGGCAGCTCCATCCTTAGCAGCCTTTTCCCAATATACCCAGTTTCCCTCCTCAGCACATGTCCAAACCAACGCAATCTCACCTCTCTGGCTTTGTCTCCAAACCATCCAAACTAGGCTGATCCTCTAATATACTGATTCCTAATCCTGTCCATCCTTGTCACACCCAGTGCAAATCTTAACATCTTTAACTCTGCCACTTCCAGCTCTGACTCCTGCCTTTTTGTCAATGCCACCGTCTCCAACCCATATAACATAGCTGGTCTCACTACCCTCTTGTAGACCTTCCCTTTCACTCTTACTGGTACCCATCTGTCACAAATCACTCCTGACACTCTTCTCCACCCACTCCATCCTGCCTGTACTCTCATCTTCACTTTTCTTCCACACTCATCATTACTCTGAACTGTTGATCCCAAATACTTAAACTCATCCACCTTCTCCAACTCTACTCCCTGCATTCTCACCATTCCTCTATCCTCCCTCTCATTCACACACACATATTCTGGTATGGTAAAGTGCTAGACTAATAAGCTAGTAAGAGTGCAGGAGAGGAGAGAACTAGCAGATCTAAGGGAAAATTTGAAGAGCAGACTTGGCACCTCTCAGAAGCTTATAAACAGTCCTGGATACAGCAAATCTGTATCTGGACTATACTAGTTACAGGAAAGGCAGGAAACAAGTGCAAACATGGGTTTTTAAACTAGAAAGTTGAAAGAGATGGAAAAATTGTCCAAACAGCCAATAAACTACAAATTCTTGGTCTGAAACCACTACTCTTGTGGTAGATAGGCTACCTAGTGCTTACCACTCCCACTGATACGTTAGAAGGCTTCCCTCCAACACAGAATGGCTTGGAGGGGCTCAGAAGCTTACATACAGTCCTGGATACAGCAAATCTGTATCTGGACTAGATTAGTTACAGGAAAGGTGGGAAAAGTGCAAAAACTGGTTTTTAGACCAGAAAGTTGAAGGAGATGGAAAAAACTGCCCAAACGGCCAATATACTACAATTTCTGGGCCAGAAACCATTCCACTTGTGGTAGATAGGCTACCTAGTACTTACCACTCCCACTGATAAGCTAGAAGGCTTCCCTCCAACACAGAAAGGCTTGGGGGGCTCAGAAGCTTACACACAGTCCTGAATACAGAAAAACTGTATCTGGACTAGACTAGCTACAGTAATGTGTGTAGGAGTGTGTATGGTAGTAAGATGAAGTTGGAGAGCTAGAGTGCAGGATTAGATGAGTGTGGAAAAAGGTTAAGTTACAGGTCAGTAGCAGAAGGAAGGAAATGAGGGGGAGATGAGAGGAGGAGGGAGAAGTATAAAGCATTATAGTGGCTGTGCTGTTAAATGAGATGGGAATAATAGTTTTATGGAGATGGAAAGAAAGAGAGGGTGTGTACTTATAAGTGAGAGGGGTAGGGAGGAGGAGAGCAAGATTGCAAGTTATACAGCAGGTGTGCAGGGCAGGTGGCGGTGGTGGGTGGGAGGGGTAATGATAGGTTAAGGTTATGGGGAGTAGTGAGTGTAGCAGGGATGAAGAGAAGTGGGTTTGTAGAAGTGGGAGGGGTTCTTGAAGGAGGGGAAGAGTTTGATAGGACAAAGTATGCAAGATTTGAGAGTTAGGAGAGGTGGGAATGTGGAGGTTAGCTATAAAGTAAATTGATATGGGGGTGAGTGGGAATGGGGATAGGGTAATGGAGCAGAGTGAGTCTGAGTGCAGCGAGGGTGAAAGGAGTGGGTTGAGCCAGGATACTGCAAGCAGCAAGATATAAGAAAAACAACATTCAGCAGAGAAAGCTGAAAAGGCAGTTGCAAAGTACAGGAGAAGAGAGTGTGAAGGTGAGTGTGAGAGCAGGCACAGTCAGTAGAGGAGGGGTAGTTTATGGGGTGAGAGTAAGTCTGTGGGAGTGAGGAAGCAGACTGGGAGTTAGGAAGATCGGGAGGTGAAGACAATAGAGATAAGAGAATGACAGAGTGGAGAAATGTTAAGAGAAGCTGGTGAGGTCTCTGGAGTATCTTTGAAGGGTGGGGCAGAGTTCTGGTACTGAGGTGTGCAGATGACCTTACAAAGAGCAAAAAATACAGCAGGGAATATTTACAGACTACACATACTTCACTAAAAGGTGGAAGAGTGTGGAGTTGAAGCTTCCAGGCTATGCTGAGTTTGTTTTTGCCGGTGGAAGGTGGGGGGAGGTAGCTTGCAATCACAGTATGGAACAGACCTGGCTTACAACCAAGAAAAAAAGGAAGAACGCAAATATGAGTAAACAAGAGATACAGATACAGAGGAGTGGTGTTTCAGCACTTGAGTACAGTGAAGGGCTAGTTAGGAGAAGAAGAGAAGAAAAACAAAAGAAAAGGGGGAATAAGTCAGGAATAATTGGGGGTATAGCAGGAGTGGTAAGGGATTAAGTAGTTAAATGAACAAGACGTACTATCCAAATCATGACAGTACAGCACTAAATCAATATGTACTATATATTAATGTAGCAAGCAAACACAGTATAGTACTGATCACAGTCAGTGCAGCAACATTCTAGGCACTTCTACAGCAGAGATGTGAAAATAGGTATGGTACTTAAAATGCAAATAAGACAGTTTCAGCACTGAAATTATAAAGTAGTGAAGTATCAGACAAATAAAGCACATAAATACAAGTTATTACAGGGAATGGGCATGTGCAATCTAACATCACTGTTGTTAAGTATAAAGTACACAAGTTTAATGTCAGAAGTGCAGCTAACAAAACCTAAAGCAGAATATTAGGGAGCGTACACTTCCTGTTCGGAAGAGCAAAGCATCTGAAACCATAGCACCAATGCAACAAAGCAGCTTCTAAGACATATCACTAAGCAACAAAACTGAGTTACAGACACATTTTTCTAACTAAAGGTAGAGCAGGGATTGTAATAGTTATTAACAGGTAAAACTAGGCTGATAGACTATGATAAATAATCATTAAGGAGGATAAAGGTAATATAGGGGCTGAACATATATTAAACGCTACTGTTCTGATAAATACACCATCGGATAAACAAGGTGCCAGGCGCTTACAAAATGCACGTTGTGCTAGGTATGTAACTAGACAGACAACAGGAACAGTTCTAACTATCTTAACTGCAATATCCAGCATAGACCACATAAACAGAGATAACAGGCACAAAGCAGATACCTTAGGTAGAGCAAAATCATGATTATTTTATTTTTGCTTGATTATTTTATTTATTTTATTTTTTTATTGATTTTTTATTTTCAATAGAACATCAACTGCAAGCCCTCCTGATGCCGTTTCTCTTATTTGCACCACCCCAATGGACTGACTTATTTAATTTTGCATTGAGAGAACTAAACACTGCTCCTTTGTGATATCCACCACAAGGAAATGTTTATGCGCATTCTGATTCTCTATAACAACCAAATTTTACTCCAAAGTCTCATCTTCCACCTCCAAATTCTCCATACCTTTTCCCCTCCTCCATGCTTCTGCTACTTTTAGATTTCTTACTTGCAACTATAGCAGCCATCGGGCATCATCTAGTAGCTCCAAAAAGAAAAAAGTAGGGGAGTTCCCTGATGTTCTGTCCAAATTCCCCCCTAGTGGTATATATACCAGTTTGGATCTTCCCTGAAAGGCATCCACTAGTCTAGTGGGACTAACCAGGTCAGCAAAGGACAGATAGGTAGATAGACAGATAGATAATGGTGCTCCTTGCTTCTTTTTCAAGGTTGATATCTATCAATGCAGCACTCATGATTATATTTATGAAGATGGAGACACTTTCCCTGTGCTGTTTGGTCCGAAACAATGAAAAGCCTTAAATCTCAAAATTGGTGGACGTTAGTTTAATCAATGAACTAGGTCTCTGTGACAGTACAGATTTCCAAAACTTTCAGTGCCAAGAAAACTCCAAATTACAGATCATCAGAACACAATGTCTTAACAGTTTGACCCTGATGCTTAACAGTTTGACCCTGATGCTTAACAGTTTGACCTTGATCCTTAACAGTTTGACCCTGATGCTTAACAGTTTGACCTTGATCCTTAACAGTTAGACCTTGATGCTTAACAGTTTGACCTTCATCCTTAACAGTTTGAACTTGATCCTTAACAGTTTGACCTTGATCCTTAACAGTTTGACCTGGATCAAAAAGGTAAAGCACAGGAAGAACGTGTATCATTTCAGACTCACACTCCTGGAGAAGGAAGTTGAGTTAATCACATTCATGTCACCATGAAAAAGCTCTGAATCTCTCATGGAAGGCAGCAATATGAAAGGCAATTATTAAAACCTATAACAGTCTTCATATTTAGGCTTCAGAAAGGAACTCTTTCTAATTGGTGGATTTTTGCATTGTACTTTCATTATATCCTTCATCCCAAGCACATTAGTAGGTAACTGATGTTCTTTTAACATGCACATAGATGTCCATGCAGTTTGGAAGTGAAAACCTACATGTGCCTTTTGACAGATTGTCACTCTATCCAACAATCATTCTATGACTCATTCCCTCTGATTACCAGGACAGGCACTGACTCCCTGTGATCCTAAGTAGAATAAAGCAGATAAATAAGCAAATGAAAAAATTCAACAACCAAAACTTTTTTTTGAACTTTATAATCAATAGAAACAGCCATCAAATGCTTTTGAACTTCACAGTCTTTTCTTCAGACTGCTTAAAAAGTACTCCACAACTTAATATGCATGCACCATTGTCATATGACAAGTCTCATCACATCAATCAAATCATTGTTAATGACAACAGGAAGTACAAAAGATATAAAGATGCTTAAGAACACATTTATTTTTAAAAGAACCATTCACTCTTGTGTGAACATGTTCATTTAACCTTGTCATTGTTCTCTAAACTCCATTTCATCACCTTTATTTAGGCTCATAGGTTCACAGACAAGTACTAGGCTAGCTAGTTTTGTGGGTCAATTTAAGCCTAGTTAGGTTCTCTTTTTATGCTTGAAATACCCTATCCCATTTGGTTCTATATGGGCCTTACCCATTTCAAGGTCAATAATTATATATTACCCCTGATGAGAAAAACTGGGATGATACCAGAGATAATTTCAGGAGAAACATGCATGGAATAAAGCATTTAGAGCTGCATCTGTCTATTAAGAATACAGGGGAAGTCCTAGAGTAAATTTTCTGTTCCCCATCCATAAATCCAAGTTGCTCTTGAATATGGAGAGGGATGAGCTTTTGTTTATGTAGGTGCGGAGTCTGTTCCAGAGCAGCATTATCCTCTGCAAGATGTACTTGTCCTTCCAAACCATTCTGCTGATGTTGCAAAAGAGGTTTATATGCCTAGACCAAGTATTTCCAATGCTATATGACTTGCTGAAGTGCAGTAAATCCATCAGTATTGGGTCAGAGAATGACTTGCATGTCACACACTGGTCACTTCTTATCATTCTGTAAGATACAGAGTATAGTGACAGGGCTTTCAGCTTGTCCATGTAGGACATGTTTAGACCTTGTATCCTTTTAGTAAAGTATCTCTGCGGCCAATTCCAGTTGTTGCATCTGTCTGGAGAGATGCATGCCAAAGGGGGCGTTTTGTTCAGTGACTGACCTAATGAGGGTTGAGAAGATTTCATAGGGTCATAGGAAGTTACTAGGCTATTGACCCTGAGGCCCCTACAAGCCTAGCCAAGAATTTAGCCCATGTTTCAACAAGTCAGCACCCAATGTCCCTGTCCAGCAGGGATACAGGTGGAATCCCAGGGGTGTATTTTCTGTTCCCCATCCAGTTATCTAGGTTTCACTTAAAAAGGGTTAATGAAGTACTCTGCTTGATGTGGAGAGGGAGTCTTCCACAGAAAGGGGAGCCTCTGAGACACAAATCTGTCTCACAACAAGTCCTATTGATGTTACAGACCAGGTGGAGGTCGAGCATGTGGGTTACTCGAGTGGAGCTAGATTTGCGGATATGCAGTAGTGTCATCAATGCGGGGTCTTAAATTGCTTTGTATGTCGTACAGAGGTCACCTCTGAGGAATGTGTATCAGACTGAGTAGAGGGGCAGGGCTTTTAGTCTATCTGTGCAGTTTAGATGTTTGAGGCCTTGGATTCTTCTGGGCCTCTGTGGTCTCTCCAGTGTCTGCATGTGCTTTGTGAGGTACATGCTCAAAGGGGCATTGTACAAAAAAGAGAAAACACCACAAGGGTAAGGTACCTCCAAGCAAAGAAATTGTCCAAAATCAAATGTAGAAGAATGGCAGGTATGCCACAACAATCGAAGCAAACCACTGAATGAAAAATATACTCTTTATTCCATATAGTAAGCGCTTTCACGTCTCCACGGATGCTTCTTCAGACTTAAAACAGTATTAAAGCATTTCAAATCCATTTAAATATGTTATCACTTCTTATAAAAACCAATAAAAAGCCTAATAAAAAGCACATGATAAGAGCTCTTAAAATCACAATTCTAATATGTGCTGTTTTAAATGCACATCATATAAAGATAGCATATAATAGTGTAGAATAAAAATGTAAATGTGTGTATGTACATATGTGCAAAAAAAAGGAGGTGGTGGTAAAATACACATAATATATATAACATATATAATGTATACAATAAACTTCTACATTTTAAAGAATCTTTATTTAATAATCTACAATACAAAATCATAAAAGCTCTATTATTAACATATTAGCTATAATTTATGTATGCTGATTCTTTAATTCCTCAAAGAGCACACACTACATATAAAAACCCTATATATAAAAAACACACCATATATAACAAAAGCATTATATTCAAGGAACTGCTTCCAAAGTAGAAAGCTTACTGTACAACGGAGGCAATATGGTGGTCAAAAGTAAGTTTGCTATCAACCTAGGTACCCAGGTCCCTCTTGACTGATGGTGTGCTTAGGATCTTGTTATTAATGTGATAATTTGTGGAGACATCACTCTCTCCAAAGGGGAGTTTTATGCATTTTTTTGGAATTCAATTTGAGACCATGTTTCTGGCACCAGTTATTTATTTGGGTGAGATCCTCTTGGAAGATGTCCACATCACTAGGGGAATTGATGGCAGCACACAGCTTGCGGTCATCTGCAGACTTGATCAGCCATAGCTCACTGATTTTGGTGTGCACCTCAGAAAGGTATATCCCAAACAACAGAGGCCCAAAGACCAGTCCCTGAGGTATACTGCTCATTATGGCTCTACTGCTTGAGGTGGCTTCCCCTATTTTGACTAGGTGGCTTCTATCAGTGAGTCAGTTTGCTACCCATCTGGTAACATATGGATTGATGCCTAGTTAGACAGTGTATCTATTATACGCAAGTGGGGAATAATATCGAAGGCTTTGGCCAGGTCAAGGTAGGTGGTGTGCACAGTCTTCCCCTCGTCCATGGCTTTGGTGACTGTCTCAAAGAGGTCGACCAGACTTAACAGGTATGACCTCCCCTTGATGAAACCAAACTGTGTGGGATCGAGTGTTTGGAGGTTGCCAATGTCCTTGTTAATAATCCATTCCATGGCCTTGCAGATCAGACTAGTTAGGCTGATGGGTCTATAATTTCCTGGATCAGTGGACACTCCACCTTTGTGCAAAGGGATGACAGTGGCTGTCCTCTGCTTGGCTGGGATGAAGCCAGTACTCAGGCTTTGGTTGAATAGGGTGTCTAATGGTGCTGCAAGTTCCTGCCTGAGTTCATGTTGGATTCAGCTTGGGATGTTATCGGGTCCCATGGAGGGAGTCATTTTTTTCCTTTGAGTGGGCGGTGATGACTTGCTCCCTAGAGATAAGTGGAGGGGGCAGGTGCTGGGGGATGTCCTGATTTACTGATGGGAGGACAGAGGTGTGAAGTTTTCAATGAACCTGTCTGCCAGCAGGTTGGCTATATCTACGGAGTTTGTGTATGTGGTGTCATTGACCATCAGTTCTGAGCAGATATGAGTGCTTCCTTTTAGACTGCGGACATACGTGAAGAAGGCCTTATGATTGTTTTTAGTAGATGTGGCGAGTCTGGACTCAAAGTTTGCTTTGGAGGATTTCACTAGTGCTCTTACTTGCTTGTTCAGGCTTAGCAAAGATTGCTTCCAGTTAGGCACCTGCTCCTTCTTCATCCTGGACATCAATTTTTTCCTTTTATTATAGACTTTAGTTATTGCAGATGTCCAGCAGACAGGTTTACTCTTCCTTGAAGAGGACGATTTTGTCCTGTCTGGTGTTCTTGATTCCATACAGCTATATAAATGTCCATATAGTACTTTGGTATAGGTTTGGACATATGTGCCAGTTCCTATGGAGGGGGCGGGGGCTTTGAAGCTGTTTATACCTTCCCTCAGGAGGTTGTGATCAATTTTGGAAAAGTTTTTTTTTATTTGACTCTAGCTGGGGGGGGGGGGGGGGGTTAATGGTGACTTCGAAAGTGACTGCTTTCTGGTCAGATCTTACCTTGGAGGATGACACTCTAGGGATGCTGTAGCAGTTATACATGTTGGTTAATACCAAGTCCAAGATATTATCACCTCTTGTGGGAGTGTGGACCCACTGGTCCAAGAGTCCAATGCATTTGCATTGACGAACTCAAGGAAACTCTGGGTATTTGTGTTTTGGCATGAGTAGTTCTTTCAGTCTATGGTTGGATAGTTAAAACTGCCCAGGATCGGGGAAAAGGGTTGAATCTTGATAGATTCGAAGAAGTCCACATAGATGGAGTGGGCTTCTTGAGTCAAAGTTGGGGGCCTGATTTGAATAGGGATCTTGTCAATGGTTAACTGCAACTGGAATGTCTCCTGTCTGTCATACTGTTTGACCAGCCTGGAGATGTGTTTGTCTTTAATATATATTTTAACTCCACCTCCTTTTGCTTTACTGCCCACTGTTTGGGGTCTGTATGTATGATAGGATGAGTAACCTGGTATGGCTGGGGTGCTGTCCGCAGCTTTAAAACAGGTTTCTGTGACTGCACAAATGTCAGTATCTTCTAGGGTTAAGAATGCTTGCAATGAGTGATGAGGGATGTTGTCATAATGGTTAAGGTGTTTACCATATAGACACAAAGGTAGAGTTTGATTCTCGCATAGGGTAATTGGCTAGACTTAAAATGGCCTCCAAGGGCAGTTAGTCTAGCATGAACCTACTATACTACTAATTCTCATGAGTGCAGTTTCATGTTTAGACTCCTCTCCTAGCGTTTAGCAGTAAGACCTTTAATTTACCTTTTGATTAAATTTTCATGTTGGTAGTTTTGACCAAATGGCATTGACTAAAAAAGACACTATGTGGAAGGCAAGAGTTTTGCAAAAGCCTGAAACCCAAGGGATGCACCCGAACATGATCAATAACATGGAATATAAATTTATTGAACTTCTTACATTTTTCTGTTGCCTTTATAAAAGGCATCACTTTCACTTTTGGTTTTAATACCATATTTATACTTATAAACATGACTCTTCAGTGTTCTATTAGTCTTGCCTGAATCACGTCTGGCAGTGGGAACATACTGCTGTATATTCTATACACTCAGAGTTACAATCAAAATATCCTGGTGCTTCAGAAGAAATTGTGTGGATTTCTGAATAAAATTTTGATAGACCTCCAATAAATAAGAACATTATAAACACAAGTTTATTTTTGATTTGATTGCCTTTTATGCCTTGATATTCTACAATTTATGTCCCTTTGGACCCACAACACTGTAGTCACAATGGTGGTTCATCAGCTTTCTATCTAACCTAACTTCCAATTTCTAAACAGCTGGCACTGGATTATCTCATGGGATCATTATTGGTTCAGTTTCATTACTTCTTGGTGGCTCATGATATAATGCTTTACAAGTGTTGGTGCATCTATAGTATTCTCCAATGTAACAACCATGACACTTTTCAGTATATACACCCAGACTCATAATATAGGACAGCCAGAAATATATACCCTCACTCATAATATAGGACAGCCAGAAATATACACTCTCGCTCATAATACAGGACAGCCAGAAATATACACCCTCACTCATAATACAGGGCAGCCAGAAATATACACCCTCACTCGTAATACAGGACAGCCAGAAATATACACCCTCACTCATAATACAGGACAGCCAGAAATATGCACCCTCACTCATAATACAGAACAGCAAGAAATATACACCCTCGCTCATAATACAGAACAGCAAGAAATATACACTCTCGCTCATAATACAGGACAGCCAGAAATATCCACCCTAGCTCATAATACAGGATAGCCAGAAATATACACCCTCAATCATAATACAGGACAGCCAGAACTTGAGGAGTGGTTCCAGCCCAGTGACCTGTAGCTTATGGGCCATTTTGGGCCATTTCCTATCTCTTTCTAACCCCCTGCTTTAAAGCCAGCTTTAGCCCACTTTTTGCGCTTGTAATTTAAAGTTTGTCCTGTTTTTTGCATTTACCTGTTGAGGTTACACACTCAAGTATGCTAGCCTGTGTCACATATTTACTGCATTTTCCTGCTATTTGTTGAAAAAAAGAAAAACAAAAAAAAAAAAAATTATCCTTGTTTCCCATCTTTCCTGACCTAGAGTAGTCCAAATACAGGCTTTGCTGTATTCTGGACTTTTGGAAAGTTCCTGTGTCGTCCATTTTCTTTCTTGGCTAGAGGGAGGTTTCTTTGTTCACCAGTGGCAGTGGGGAACTTGGAGCAGCCTATCTATCCCTGGAGGAGTGTTCCCAGCACAAGAATCTGGTAGTCTATTGGCCATTTTGGGCCAATTTCTAGCTCTTTCAAATCCCCCTGTATAAAACCCGCTTTGGCGAGGTTTTTGCGCTCGTGGTCCTGTAGAGTAGTGCTAGCAGCAGAGAGGCTAAAAGAGCGACTGCTAACCTGATAAAAGTGTTTTTTCCTGCTACTACCTGGGCGACTGTCCGATCTAGCTAAACTGCAAATATTTCTGCTTTTTGAACTGTTTTAAACTGTCTAAAGTTGTTTTTGCACCTGCACTTTTAAAGTTTGTCCTGTTTGTTGCATTTACTTGTTGAGGCTACACACTCAAGTGCGCTAGCCTGTGTTACATATTTATTGCAATTTCCTGCTGTTTGTTGCAAAAAAGAAAAAAAAAGTTATCCTTGTTTCCCATCTTTCCTGACCTAGAGTAGTCCAAATACAGGCTTTGCTGTATTCTGGACTTTTGGAAAGTTCCTGTGTTGCCATTTCCTTTCTTGGTTAGAGGGAGGCTTCTTTGTTCACCAGTGGCAGTGGGGAGCTTGGAGCAGGCTATCTGTCCCTGGAGGAGTGTTCCCAGCACAGGAATCTGGTAGTCTGTTGGCTGTTTTGGGCCAATTTCTAGCTCTTTCAAGTCCGCCTGTATAGAACCCACTGTAGCGCGGGTTTGCATGATTTTGTGCATAGTGCTTCATCGAGCAGCGCCGCTTATTTGGGTTTGAGCCTTGGAACTGAGCTAGTTCTCATAATAAACACCCTATTCCTATGCTAAAGCCTAGCACTTGCTCACTAAAGCAATTATATAAGTCAGCACTAAAAAAATTAAAAGCACTACACCCTCACAAACTCCCCTTGAGTAACTTGTTCCCCATTGGCCTTTTTTCAATTATAAAGGAATTCCCAATACTATTCTAGCATGTCCAAAGGTCAGTTGTCAATCTCCTCTCCGGTCCAGCTGGTGAATCTGGGAATCTTGAGGCAATGTTACAACTGCCTAATGTACACAGACAACCCTCTCCTCCTCCCAACAAATTCCAACACATGTGAGAGATGCAACCATATAGCCAAACTGGAGGCTAAGCTCTCTCAACTCAGTACTGGCATAACCAGTCAGGAGGAGAAGAAAACCACACTCACTACAGTTCCAGTCTCACATAGACCTACCACGACAGCAAACCAAACACATAAACACACAAAAACATACTTGGAGGCTCTAAATAACAATCTGCCTAAGCAGCAAAGACCTCCAAAGCAGACACCCAAGCAACCGCTACCCCAAAACAAAACACATGCAACACATAGCTCACAAAGCCAGTGTGCCAAACAGTCACAGCCCTTAAGGCTAAACAACACACCTGATACACTTGTAATAGGTGACTCTATCATCAGGCACACTGACGTCCCGCTCACCAGGCTGAACAAGGAGAAGGTCATGGTGAGCTGCCTATCGGGTGCTAGGATATGCCACATAACACAAGCACTCAGGTCACTCCAAGGCAAGTACAAATATGACTCAGTCATTGTCCATGCTGGTGTGAATGACCTGAGACGTACCTCCCTGGACTACATGAAAAGAGACATAGAGGAGCTCTCTGGGCATGTAGCCCAGGCCGGTATGACCCTGACCTTGAGTAGCATCTTACCCTCACCAAGAATGATGCCACAGTATGAAGACAAGATTATCAATTTCAACAATTGGCTTAAGTATTGGTGTCATTCAAAGGGGATCCAATGCCTGTCAGCCTGGGATGACATGCTCGACAAGCCACGATGCTTTGCTAGGGACGGCTTGCACCTGTCACCCCTGGGCTTTCGGATATTGGCAAAGGCTCTTGCTACCCCATAGTGCCTTTTTAGGCAAGGCTCAAAGAAAACCCACCTCCATAGGTATCACAAGGGATAAGAAACTAAGAGTAATGCTACTCAACGCCAGAAATCTAAACCTCAAGATGCACGCACTCGAAACTCTCCTTAGCATGGAGAACATCGATATCTGTGCAGTAACAGAAACCTGGTTCAAGGCTCTCGAGAGCACCCCAGCACTACCAGGTTATACCTCATACCATGCATTTTGGCCCCAAAACTTGGACCGAACCACAAAAGGAGGGGGAGTATCAATATTCATCAAAGATACCCACACCTCCAGGTTGGTGGCACAGCACGAAGCATCAGAGACTATCCATGTGCAACTAACAGTGGGTAAAACTGCCTTCCAGTTTATAGCCTGCTAAAGACCACCCTCCCAAACCCAGGAACCCCACTCGTCCTTCCTGAGAACACTGGAAAATATGAAGGTCTCTCCAAACATCATTATATTGGGTGACTTCAACTACCCAACCATAGACTGGGAGCATTACTCTAGCTCCAACACCCTAGCCAAAAGGTTCCTAGAATTTATAAACTCAAATGCTATGGAACAACTTGTTACCACTCCCACAAGAGGGGAAAACATACTGGACCTGATCATCACCAACATGGGAACTCTATGCTCCAGACCAGAAGTGTATCCCTCACTGGTAAGATCAGACCATAAACTAATCTCACTGGATATTCACATCCCGACCCCACCCCATGCCCAGAAAACCACAGTGAAAAACTTCTCTAAAGCAAATTTCACACTCCTCAAAACCGAGGTGGAATCCTTCAAAACCCCCGGGCCTCTCGATAATACGGCCCAGACCACAAAATCCTTTATAAACGCATTCTATGAACACCTTCAGGAATGCATGGATCATGCAATCCCAAATAAAACCAAGACCCAATCCTCCAAAGGCAGACGTCCTGTCTGGTGGACCCCAGCCATAAACAAACTATACAATAGAAGGAGGAAGCTACTACATGACAGAGCAAAATCCCAAAAAGGGAAGGCATCTCTGATCAGTATTAGCAAAAAACTACGGGCACTCATAAAATCGTCTAAGGCCAGCTTCGAGAGAAAAATTGCACAGGACACTAAGGATAATCACAAGGCTTTCTTTAGTTATGTTAGGAACCTGGGTGGGAATTCCCAGATATGCTCAGAATTAGTCCAAAATGACAAAAAATACACCGAACCCACAGACATTGCCAACATCCTAGCTGACAGACACTGAATCCTACCCAGTTCGGCTTTGTTAAGGGCAGATCCTGCCTCTTAAACCTGGTCAATTTCTTTGAAACAGTCACCAAGGCCATTGACAAGGGGAAGGTGGTCCACACAGCCTACCTGGACCTCGCAAAAGCCTTCGATACAATACCCCACTCGGGCATTATAGATAAGCTCACCAGCTTAAATATAAACCCCTATGTCACTAGATGGGTTGCAAACTGGCTCAAGGACAGAACCCACATGGTTAGAATAGCAGGAGCCATGTCAGACTCCAAACCAGTTACAAGTGGCATCCCACAAGGCTCAGTCTTGGGACCTCTCTTGTTCGGTATATATTTCTCGGAGGTACAGGCCACCATGGAAGGACTGTGGCTGACCAAGTTCGCAGATGACTGCAAACTGGGCACCATAATAGACTCTCCAGCTGACACAAGCATCCTCCAAAAGGGCCTCATAGAAACAGACAACTGGTGCCAGAGCCATGGCCTCAAGCTAAACGCCAAAAAGTGTATAGTCATCCCCTTTGGCAAAACAAAGTGCCCACAAATTACCACATAGGTGGTAATCCATTAAGTACAGAAGAAGTAATTAGGGACCTGGGGACCCAAGTTGATAGCAATCTCTCATTTGGCAACCACATGGCCAAAGTGGTTAGAAAAACATTTTATATAGCCCACCTAATCATGAAGGGATTCACATCTAGATCAGGGGAGGTCATCGTGCCTCTTTACTCATCCCTCATCAGGCCCATAATTGAGTATAATGCCCCTTTTGGGATGTACCTTACCAGACACCTGCAGCAACTGGAAAGACCCCAAAAGTACCTCACCAAGAGGATCAAGGGGCTCAAACAGATGCCGTATGCTGCCCGGTTAAAGAAACTTCAGCTCTACTCAGTGGCATACCGCCTGCTCAGAGGTGATCTGTGCCTGACTTATAAAGCCATGTCCAACCCGGAATTAATGGACATGCTGCACCTCAGAAAATCCAAATCCCATCGAGCTACGCGCTCGAGGGACTTAAACCTCAGCACTGAAATAAATAGGACATGCTGGAGGGACAGATTCATAACCCAGAGGCTCCCTTCACTCTGGAGTAAAATCCCAGTCCAGGTTAGGCAGAGTCCCTCATTGACTCTCTTCAAGAGGAATCTTGATGAGTGGATGGGAGATTGTAGGTTTACCCCGGGTATCACTTCTGTGTCACTGTTAGACAGAAGCGCATTATACTAACCTCGAAAAAGGGCATAGCAAAATTAATTTAAAATGGGTGGCGAAAGCCATACACACTCTGGCTAGGCTTATAAACGCCCTAGGGCAGATAGCCTAGTATGAACCTATGAACCTATGAACCTATATACCCTCACTCATAATATAGGACAGCCAGAAATATACACTCTCACTCATAATACAGGACAGCCAGAAATATACACCCTCGCTCATAATACAGGACAGCCAAAAAATATTCACCCTCACTCATAATACAAGACAGCCAGAAATATACACCCTCTCTCATAATACAGGACAGCCAGAAATATACACCCTCGCTCATAATACAGGACAGCCAGAAATATACACCCTCACTCATAATACAGGACAGCCAGAAATATACACCCTCGCTCATAATACAGGACAGCCAGAAATATCCACCCACAATCATAATACAGGACAGCCAGAAATATACACCCTCACTCATAATACAGGACAGCCAGAAATATACACTCTCATTCATAATACAGGACAGCCAGAAATATACACCCTCGCTCATAATACAGAACAGCCAGAAATATAAACTCTCGCTCATAATACAGGACAGCCAGAAATATCCACCCTATTTCCCATCCAATCATCAAGATTTTTCTTGAAGAGTGCTAATGAGGAGCTTTGTTTGATATAGATAGGTAGTTTATTCCAGAGTATGGGAAGTCTCTGGGACAGGAATCTATCCCTCCGGCATGTTCTGTTTACTGTGGTGACAAGGTTTAGGTCCCTAGAGCATGTAGCTCGGAGGGATTGGGATTTCTTTAAGTGGAGCATGTCCAACAGCTCTGGGTTTGATATAGCTTTGTATGTTAGGCAGAGATCACCTCTGAGTAGGCAATATGCGACGGAGTAAAGCTGGAGTTTTTTGAGACGGTCTGCGTAGGACATCTGTTTGAGGCCGGTAATCCTGTTTGTGAGGTATTTCTGCAGCCTTTCCAGTTGTTGTAGATGTCTTTTGAAGTACATACCAAAAGAGCGGTTGTACTCTATAATGGGTCTAATGAGAGATGAGTAGAGGGGAACAATTACCTCTTTTTTTCTGGATGAGGTGTGCCACGTAAAAGGATTTCCTGACTACTGTGGCGATGTGATTATCAAAGGAGAGACTACTATCCACCTGTGCCCCAAGGCCTCTTATCACACTTTCAGTGTTAAGTATACTACCGCCTATGTTGTAGTTCATGGGTACAGAGTTTTTACCAAAGGGGATGACAATGCACTTTTTGACATTGAGCTTGAGGCCATGGCTTTGAAACCAGGCATCTGTCTCAGTGAGGCCCTTTTGTAGGATGTCCACATCGTTAGGAGTTTCGATTATGGCTCCTAATTTGCAGTCATCTGCGAACTTCATTAGCCAAAGACCTTCTGTGTTAGCCTGTACTTCAGAGAAGTAGATACCAAACAGGAGAGGACCCAGGATTGAACCCCGTGGTACTCCACTTGTCACTGGTCTGAAGTCGGATTTGGAGTCTGCTACTTTCATAGTGTGGGTTCTGTCAGTGAGCCAGTTGGCAACTCATCTTGTGACATAGGGATTTATACCTAGTTTAGTGAGTTTATCTATAATTCCAGAGTGGGGGATGGTGTCGAAAGCCTTGGCAAGATCTAGATAGGCTGTGTGAACCACCTTACCCTCGTTTACGGCTTTGGTGACTGCTTCAAAGAAGTCTATCAGGTTTAGGAGACATGATCTGCCTTTTACAAACCCAAACTGGGTGGGGTCCAGAGTTTGGAGATTACCAATGTCTTTGTTTATAAGTTCCATGATGATAAGTTCCATGGCCTTGCAGACCAGGCTCGTCAGGCTAATGGGGCGGTAGTTCCCAGGGTCCGTGGTGGCTCCCCCATTGTGAAGTGGGATAACTGTCGCTGTGAGCCATTCAGTGGGCACAAAGCCTGAGGTGAGGCTATGATTGAACATGGTACTTAGGTGTGGTGCCAGTTCATTCTGTAGTTTGTGTAGAACGCAGCCTGGGATGTTGTCTGGTCCCATGGATGCTGTGTTCTTGGCTTTGGAGAGTGTGGTTTTTACCTGTGCAACCGTGATTACAGGAACTTTGCATTCTTCCGGTACAGAGATGGGCTCTTTAGGGGGTGAGAGGGGGGTAAAATTAGCACTGAACCTATCTGCCAGGATGTTGGCAATATCAGTTGGGTCTGTATATTTAATGCCATTGTGCTGTAACTCAGAGCAGATCTGAGTGTTGCCACTGAGATTCTTGACATAGCTGTAGAATGCTTTGTGGTTGTCTTTAGAATGAGTGGCAATTTTGTTTTCGTAACTAGCTTTGGAGGATTTTATCAGGGATCACAGCTTCTTACTGAGGCTGACCAGGGAGCTCCTCCACTCATGGGATTTTACTCTCCTTTGCAACAGTTTATTCCTTCTGTTGTACAGTTTGTTTATGGCAGGGAACCACCAGATTGGCTTCCTTTTTTTGGAGGATAGTGTCTTGGTTCTGTTTGGGATAGCGCGATCCATGCACTCATGTAAGTGCTTATAAAGTGCAATTGTGTAGAATTCAGTAGTTGTAACTGTACTGTCCATCTGCATGGGCATCATGAAGTTCACCACTTCTATCTTAGGAAGCATGAAGGGCTTTGGAGAAATTTTTTTACCATGGTTTCCTTAATGGTGGGGGGGGGGGGGGCAGGATATGGATATCTAGGGTAATTAGCTTATGGTCGGATCGGACCAATGGGCGTTGACTTCAGGTGTAGAACACCAGTCACTCGTGTTGGTAATGACTAGATCTAGGATACTGTTGCCCCTGGTGGGGGTGTGGATAAGTTGATCTAGGGCATTGGAGTTTATGAATTCCAGAAAGCGTTGAGCAAAGGAGTTGGTACATGAGTAGTTTTCCCAGTTAATGGTGGGGTAGTTGAAATCGCCCATTATTACGGTGTTTGGTTGAACCCTAATATTTTCTAGTACATCAAGAAAAGAGGAGTGTGAATCCTGGAGCATGGTGGGGGATCTGTAGCAAGCTACAATTTGGATTGCAGTTTTGCCCAGAGTTAGTTGCATTTGGATAACCTCGGCTGCATTATGCTGAGCAACTAGCCTGGAGGTGTGGATATCCTTAATGAATATGGACACACCTCCACCTTTGGTGTTCCGGTCCAGGTTACATGGCCAAAAAGTGTGGTATGAGTTATAGCCTGGTAGTGCAGGGGTGCTCTCTGGAGCCTTGAACCAGGTCTCAGTCACTGCACAGATATCAATGTTCTCCATTTTAAAGAGTGCCTCGAGTGAGTGCATTTTGAGATTTAGACTTCTAGCACTGAGTAGCATCACCGTCAGTTTTTTCTTGCCTGTTCCTGTTATGGTGGTGAATTTGTCATTTGAACCTTGCCTAAAAAAGGCACTATAGGGGTGGCAAGAACCTTAGCTAGTATCCGGAATCCCAGGGGGTGACAGGTGCAGGCCATCTCTGGCAAAGCATCGTGGTCTGTCGACCATGTCATCCCAGACAGACAAATACTGGATCCCTTTAGAATGACACCAGAAGCTTAGCCAATTGTTGAAGTCAATCATTTTGTCCTTGTACTGTGGCATCATTCAGGGCTAGGGTCATACCTGCCTGGGCTACAAGATCGGAGAGCTCTTCCATACCTCTTTTATTGTAGTCCAGGGAGGTACTTCTCAGGTCGTTCACACCAACATGGATAATGACAGAGTCATATTTGTACTTGTTGTGGAGTGACCTGAGTGCGTGGGTTATGTGTCGAATCCTGGCACCCGACAGGCAGTTGAGAGTAACCTTCTCCTTGTTTAGCCTGGTGAGTGGGACATCAGTGTGCCTGACTATAGAGTCACCTATGACTAGAGTGTTGGATACGTTGTTTTACCTTATTGGCTGTGGTTGAGTGGCACACTGAGTCTGTGGTATATGTGTCATTTGGGTTGTGTTTGGGGGTGGAGGTTGCTTGCATTTTTGCTTTGGAGGTCTCTGTTGCTTGAGCAGATTATTATTGAGAGCCTCCACGAATGTTTTTGTGTTTCTATGTGTGGATTTTGGTGGTGTAGTTTTAGTGAGACTATGTAATGAGTGTGGTGTGGTGCAAGTGTTTACCTTCTCCTCTTGACTGTCAAGTTCAGTCTTGGTTGGAGAGAGCTTTACCACCAGTTTGGCTAGATAAGTGCATCTCTCACAGGTTGCAGTGTTGAGCGGTAGGTAGAGGGTTGTCTGTGTACATGAGGCAATTTCTACATTGCCCCAAGATGCCCAGATTCATCAGATATACAGGAGAGAACACTGGGAGCTGACCCTTGGACATGCTGAATAAAAAACTATTTCCTCTAGATAAGTGAGGAAAGTGAGTACAAGAGCTGTTTTTCTCTAAGCAAGTGAGGAAAGTAAGTACCAAAACTGTTTTCCTCTAGGTAATGAGGAAGGCTGAGTGCTGTAGTAATTAGTAGGTTATTTAGTGCTTACAAGTTCTGAACAAGTGCTGATCACGAATAAGCAAATTCAAGTGCTAAAAGTAAGAATCTGTATCTGGACTAAACTAGTTACAGGAAAGGGGGGAAACAAGTGCAAATGTGGGCTTTTAAATCAGAAAGTTGAGAGAGATGGAAAAACTGCCCAAACGGGCAATAACTACAATTTCTGGGCCAGAACCACTCCTTATGTGGTAGATAGGTTACCTAGTGCTTACCACTCCCACTGATAAGCTAGAAGTCCTGGATACAGCAAATCTGAATCTGGACTACACTAGTTACAGGAAAGGTATTTTTTTATATATACAGAAAGTAGCTAAAACAGCAGTCAAAACAATTCAAATGCAGTGCAAGCTAGCACACTTGAGTATGTCGCAATGTTAGACCAAACAGTTTAAAAATTGCAATTAAATTAAAAATGACTAAAAACAAGTGCAGAAGAAGTCTATTGCATAGAATGAGGTAAAGAGATGGGACTGGGGGGAGTGTCCCAGATCAAATCTACAGTGGGGTGGGCAACTGCAAAAGCCTCCAAATTTAAACAACAAAACAGGGATAGGGTGGGTAGGGGAAAAACAACACCTTAAGCAGGGATCTGAAAACTATACAGTGAAGCAAAAATAACAGTGCACAACTCTGAAGTCAGACAGCAATGATATAAAATTAGTCAAACAACAATTAACAGTACACAACTCTGAAGTGCCAGAAAAATATACTCAGCTCTGTATATCTCCAGATAGTTTGAAGAGCACTCTGTCAGGACACAGGAAGGCTCCAGCAATGATATGCAGGCTGTTACTAGGAGGGTCTAATTTTATGCAAGTAATCCTTGAGATGGTCAGATAACACACAGGATGTAAAACCAGTTATACCAACTTAAGACACAGAGAAATAGGGGGAAGGGGGAAAACACCTTCAGCAGAGATCTGAAAAACTATACAGTGAAGCAAAAATAACAGTGCACAACTCTGACGTCAGCCAGCAATGATATAAAATTAGTCAAACAACAATTACTAGCACACAGTTCTGAAGTTCTGAAGTGCCAGAAAAATATACTTAGCTTTGTATATTTCCAGATAGTTTGAAGAGCACTCTGTCAGGACACAGGAAGGCTCCAGCAATGATATGCCCCATATCTTCCAGAACTTTTAGGACTGTATTGGTGTCCTTGTTCACACTCCCTGGTTTCTCCTTGTGTGTATTGATATTTTATACTTTTACATATTTTACTTTGAAGGAAACTGTAGTCAATGGGGGTAGCTATTTAAATGAAGAAATTGTGCTTCATCTCTACTTTCTTAAGAATGTGTAACAGATGACTCCATGTGATCACCAATTCTTCATTTTAAGTAATCCTTTGTAGTTTTTATTTCAAGTAATTCTTTGTAGTTTTCATTTCAAGTGTTTTTCATCTACTTCTGTAATATAATGTTTGCACAGACTCTCATTTACCAGCTTGGAATCACAGAACCTTTTTGATGATTAAAAAAAATATAAAGAAAAACATGCTGTAACTAAATTGCAATCAGCCACAAACCGGGTAGCATCCGTATCTCCCACTTCTTTCTTTCACTTTTGTGAACCTTTATGTATACAGGCAACTACCTTAATCATAGGATCATAGGAGGTTACTAGGATCTTGACCCAAAGGTAATTTCAAGCCTAGCCATTTCATCCCAATGTAATGCCAGAGATAATCCAGTCAGTACCCAGGAATTGTATTTAGTAATGACTGCCCATGTCCAGGAAGGTTGTGAGTGCTATCCCTGGTAAGAATTTACAGTGGCCCATCCACTCATACAGGTTCCTTTACAACAGTGTCATAAAGTTGCTCTTCTTCACATGAATTGGCAGCCTATTCTAAAGATGTGGTAGTCACTGGGAGGTAAATCTGTCCCTCCAGTATGTCCTATTCATGTTGCTGGTCATATTTAGGTCCCCGGAATGTGTAGCTCTTGTCCTGTTTGATTTTTGGATGTGCAGCAAGTTCATTAGGTTTGGGTTGGAGACTGTTATGTAAGCCAGGCATACATCTCCCCTAAGAAGTCTGTATGATACAAAGTATAGTGACAGGGACATTAGGCAGTCTGTGTAAGGCAAGTGCTGCAGTCCCTTGATCTTCTTTGTTAGAAACCTCTGAGGTGTCTCCAATTGCTGCAGTTGCTTAGTACGGTACATGCCAAAAGGGGGGTGTTATACTCAATCATGGGTCTAATTAGTGATGAGTATGGGGGTTATAACCTCCTTTGCTCTAGAGGTGATGCCTTAGCTAATCAAGTGTGCTATGTAGAAAGCCTTCCTTACTACAGTAGACACATGGTGGTCAAAGTTAAGGTCGCAGTCAACTTGTGATTCCAGATCTCTTACCACTTTGTTGGTACATAGGGTATTGGTGTTAATTTGACAGTGTGAAGGGACATTGTTTTTATCGAAGGGAATGATGATGATGCATTTCCTTGCATTCAGTTTGAGACTGTGACTAAGACACATGTTGTTGGTTTACGTAAGACCCTCCTCAAGTACACTGATATCATTTGGGGATTCCATAATTGCACCCAGTTTGCAGTCTGCAAATGTGGCCAGCCACAGTCCCCTAGTTTTGGCCTAAACTTCTGAGAAGTATATACCAAACAGTAGAAGGACCAGTACTGACCTTGTGGCACCCCACTGGTGACAGGTGTGTTGGTTGATGTTGAGCCACCCACTTTGATAGTGTGTGACTGGTTTGTGAGCCAGTTGGCAACCCATCATACAACAAAGGGGTTTACATTCAGTTTGCTAAGTTTATTGGTGATGCCTAAGTGTAGGATTGTGTCAATAGCCTTTGCCAAGTCTAGGTATGCTGTGTGCACAGATTTGCCCTGGTCACATGTTCAAAGAAATTCACCAGGTTTAACAGGCAGGATCTGCCTTTGATGAAGCCAAACTGGCAGGCAGGATCTGCCCTTGATGAAGCCAAACTGGATCAGATCCAGAGTTTGGAGGTCATCTATGTCTTTAATTAGGGTCCCTATTAGATGAACAAAAGATCAATATCTCGAATGGCTTAAAAGTCAAAAATGCCATTCTTCACGATCGTTATTGTGAGATCGCAGTACAGTGAAGATTTGAAAATTTGCCCTTTCCTTACTGTTGTGCAATCTCGGAGTTGGTATATATAATTAGCGGGGTCGTGGGGGGGTGCAGCTCCCCACCAGAACAATTTAGAAGAATGGCATTTTCGACTTTTCAGACATTCGAGATCTTGATTTTTCGTTCATATAACAGGGACCCTTTAATTATGAGGTCCATGATGATACATTCCATGGCCTTACAGATTAGGCTGGTCAGACTTATGGGTCTACAATTCCCCGGGTCTGTTGCTAAGCCACCTTTGTGGAGTGGAATAACTGTTGCTGTTCTCCATTCCACAGGAACAAAGCCTGTGGTTAGGTTATGATTGAATAGGGTACTTAATGATGAATGTTTTAGTTTGTTTAGAAGACAGCCTGGGATGCCATCTGGTCCCATAGAGGCTATGTTTTCTCCCTTAGACAAGGATTTAATGACCAGCTGTTTGGATATGTTGGTAAGAGGGAAGTTGGGGGCAAGGTTTGTGATAAGTTAGGAGGGGATAAAGGAGTGAAATTTTCACTAAATCTGTCCACTAGCAGGTTTTCTATCTCTGTGAGGTCAGTGTGTGCGATACCATAAGTCACTACCTCAGCACATGCTTGGGTCCTCCCTTTTAGGCTATACGTGTAGCTGTAAAAGGCCTTATGGTTATCCTTGGCTGTGATTACTAAGTTTTTCTGAAGATGTTACCATTACAGGATTTGACATGTTGTCTAATTTGCCTGTTGAGGCTGAGTAGGGTGCTTTTCCATTGTTGGGGTCTCGCCTTAGTTTTCATAGACAGCAACTTTTTGCTTTTGTTGTAAAGCTTGTTGATGCTGGATGTCTACCAGGGTGGCTTGTTTTTTCTTGGGGCTCTGGCTTTGATTATCTCTAGAACAGTTGAGTCTATATACTTATACACATGACTGTACAGGGCTTCAGTGTAAGCTTTGGTGTCGTTACCACTTTCAGCTGGGATCTGCAGGGGGGCTTGAAATGCATGTATACCTTCCCCTAGGAGGGTATAGTTTGCCTTGGTGAAGGTTTTTAGTCTGAGTTTGCCCTTTGCAAGTTCTGGTGTTAGTGACAATTTGAAGGAGACTGATTTGGGGTCAGATTTAACTAATGAGGGTCCAACAGTTGCTGTGGTACATCTGTTTGTCATGTTAGTGAGAACCAAATCTAGTATGTTTGTTCCTTTTGTTGGGGTTTGAACAATTTGTTCCAGGGCATTTGCATTAACAAAGTCAAGAAATTTTTATGCAAGTGAGTTAGGGCTGAAGTAGGTTTCCCAGTTGATGGTGGGATAATTGAAAGTCCTTATGACCAGAGTGTTTGGCTGTATTTGGCTTGACTCCAGTTTGGTCAAGTAGGTCTTGTGCACATCACGATTCATGGAGAGGTATCTATAGCTATGATTTGAATGGGGGTCTTACCCACAGTAATATGAACTTAGACTGGACAACTTCATGGAGTTACTCCAACTATTAGGGAGACAAATTTATCTGTAATATAGATAGAAACGCCACTTCTTTTGGTTCTCACGTGTTCATTTTGTGGTCTGAAGGTGTAGAAGGCATTGTAGTCTTGCAAGGCTGGGGTACTCTCTGATACCTTAAACCAGGTTTCTGTGACTGCACAGACATCTACATTTTCTAGTAATATGAGTGCTTCCAGGGTATGCAGTTTAAACTCTTAGTGTTTAGCAGCATAACCCTTATTTTGTTATAACTGGAATTTTTCACATGCACAATTTTGTTATTGAGACCTTGCCTAAAAAGGCACCATAGGGGAGGCAAGAGCCTTTGCCAGCAGCTGAAAGCCTAGTGGTGCCAGGTGCAAACCATCACTGGCAAAGCAGCAAGGTTTGTTGACCATGTCAAGCCAGGCTGACAGAAACTGGATCCTCTTTAAATGACTCCAAAAACTAAGCAAATTATTGAAATCGATAATTTTTTTGTTTATACTGTGGCATCATTTTAGGTGAGAATAATATGCTGCTCAAGGCTAGGGACATACCTGCCTAGGACACATACTTGGAGGGCTCAATCATGTCTCTGTTCATGTAGTCCAGTGAGGCATGTCTCAGGTTGGTCACTCCAACATGAGCTATGACAGACTTGTAATGGTACTTGCTGCCAAGCGACCTAAGTGCATGTGTGATCTGACAAATTTTGGCACCAGACAGGCAGCTGACCATGACCTTCTCCTTATCGAACCTGGTGAGTAGGGCATCCATGTGTCTCCTTATGGAGTCCCCAATTATGAGAAAGTTTGTTTTTTAAGTGTTATGCCTTAAGGGCTTGGTAGGTGAGACACCGTTGTTGCTATGTGTCTTAGGTGCTGTGGAAACTGTGTTAGTTGTAGCAGTCTTGTGTTTTGGAGATCTCTAGTGTTTCTGTAAGTTTTTTGAGAGAACCTCCGTATATGTTGATTTATGTGCTGGATGCGTATATATATGAGTAGTGGTGGGTGAGTTGACAGCTTCTTCTATGTTACTGTTTCAAGTGCGAGAGAGTAGGGATTCAAGATTCTTGGTGTAGATACATCTCTTGCACTCTATGCTAGACTGAGTTATTAGTACAGGGTTGTCAGTGTACACGAGGCAGTTGCTACACGGATACAGGAGACCCAAATCAACAAGGCTGGCAGGAGAAACAAGAGTATTCCAACTGTCCAACTGTTTGAAGAACTGTTATCACAAAGGGGTGCTTTCAGGACTGATCTAAGAGGTGCTCTGTAGATGAATATTTCTGATGTAGTTTTTGGCTGGTGGTTTTAATAGGTCATAGCTTAGTTGCAGTACTTCTTAGGAAATGTACTAAAGATGAGGACAACACTAATGTACTATGGTTGCAAGAAAAATTGTCAAAATTATCTATACATTTATGGCTCACAATTTTGCATTAATGCACAATGCTGCAAGATGCACAAAGAAGCAGAAACACACTCAAATGTGGGGCTTATATACCAGAAGCTAAAACTTAAAAAAAAAAAAAACTTAAAAAAAAACTCAAAAGAACCAATGAGGGTGCTTGCTCTAAGCCCTAGACCAATCATCCTTCACAAGACAGGTTCCAAACAGCACACTTCTCTCACAAGAGTGCAGAAGGGCCCCCTTCTAATCAAAGAGGGCTTGGAAAATGTGCTGAGGATACAACAGCCACTACAAATAGACCCAAATACAGCAAACCTGTATCTGGATTAATCTACAGGTACTAGCTACACTAATTTAGGCGGGAAACACTAAACAAATGTTTTAAACAGCATAAAAACAGTAATGAGACACTAAAAATGTTTTAAACAGCAGAAAAACAGCAAAGAGACACTAAAGAATGTTTTAAACAGCAAACAAATCAATTATTTAAAACACTGCTTGGTAGGAACACAGAACAAATAAAACAGATGTGTTGCAAACAGTGAAAAGTAGTTGCCACTATGAATCATTCATGTTTCATTTTTTTTATTTCTCCAAAGGTATACAGTTTTTAATCTGTGATGGGAATAGACCCAATTTCTAAGTCAGGGCACAGTTAAATTCCATGAAATTTACATTGTTTTCTTTTTATTTTTCCAAATGTTTACTCTTTTTAAACTCGTGGCAAGAACAAACTTCATTCCTAAGTCAAGACACAATAATGTTTTGTGAAAATTTTTCTACCATGTCTTTATTTTACTTATTTATTAAAATATTTAGATGCTTAACAACCAAGCAACTTACAGGAAAAAATAAAATAGAGAGAGAACAGGCAGCAGCAGATTGAATTAATACAGTAAAATAATGCAATTAAAATAATATATTCATCAGATTCATGGGAATTTCAAGGTTATTTTACAGTAATGACCATGCACACCTTGTCAATAGTTAACTTTTCTCAAAGAGGGAGAGGTGAAACAGCCCCAGTGTGTATTTAAGAATATGCATCTGGTCATTCATGTTTACTTTGAAGGAAGATATTGAACTGCGTTGATTAACCTGCGGAGGAAATTTATTTCAGAGAAAGGGAAGGTACTGGGTGATGAGTCTACTTCTCCATTACATTCCTTTTAACTGTTAATAAAGGCTCAAGTCTTTGGCTCTAGTGTTAGCTGCTCTACCTACTAACCCTTAGGTGCTCTACTAACACTGATTCTCTAATGGTGTGGTAAGCAAGGTACAGATTACCCTTCAGGAGTCAATAGTAGATATGTTAAGTGACATACATCCTAAAGGGAACATTGTACTGTATATGTGATCAGATCATGCTAAATATGGGGGAAATTACATCTTTGAATCAAGCTGAAATACCTTTGGTTATTAGTTGCGCTACAAAGAAGAATTTCCTGACTATAGCTGACAAATGATGATCAAAACAGAAGGAACTATCAACACAAGGGCCCAGGTTCCTAACTACCTCTGTATTTAGTAAAGAAGTGTCATCTCCCCTTTACGTAGTGGACAATTGCTGTTTTCTAAAATTAACAATACTACACTTTTACCATTCAATTTAAACCCATTTTGAGAACACTAGTTATTAACTAGGTTCAGCTCTGAGGAGTACAGATGTCTGTGGTATTTTTGACTACTGCACACAGTTTGTACTTGTCTCCAGTTCTGGTTAACCAGAGGTCCTGATAATCAGTTTTGAGATCAGAGGAATAGATGCCAAACAAGAGAGGACCCAGTAAAGATCCATGTTGTGTTGAGGTCAATGGTGGTGATGTCATTTTGAGGTCCTTAAATATGGAGACACTGCTTATGGGAGTTATGATGGTTCTAAGATTAAATTTATGAGTTTATGTTCCAAGTTAACTGACCAAGTAAAGACAAAGGGAGTGGAACAGACAGAGACAATATTTGTGATGATGAAATCAAAAATATTTTGGCCTCCTTTGGGTTCATTAAACTTGATCCAGGGAATTCCTGTTTATCAGATTCAAAAATCACTGGATATACCCTGTATTTGAGATATAGATGCTCCAGTCTATAGCAGGGCAACTGAAGTCACCAAGGATTATGGAGTAGTTGTTGCTTATATGAATTTCTTCTAAAATGTCTAGCATGATTACCTGGAGATAAGAAGGGGGATCTGTAGCATGCTGTAAGCTGGAAGCTTGATTTGTCCATGAAAAACTGAAGCTCAATTTGTACATGTCTAGGTATCAGTCTAGATGAGATGAAGTCCCTGATAAATATGGAGACCATTTCTATCTGGAATGAAAGCATGACAGGTATTGAAGGAGTTCTTT
Source organism: Protopterus annectens (assembly GCF_019279795.1). Classification (NCBI taxonomy): domain Eukaryota; kingdom Metazoa; phylum Chordata; order Ceratodontiformes; family Protopteridae; genus Protopterus; species Protopterus annectens. The sequence goes on from NC_056732.1 coordinate 1,821,159,436, forward strand.
CTTTCCATTTAAAGCAAATCTCTGTATTTATACATTATGGAAATGTGCCAGATACCGGAGCACCCCAACATTGGGTAATTTGTTATTGAAACTCCTAGCACTGAGAATTGCCATCAATGTATTAGAACAAGAACACTTGTCCATCTACCTACTTAACTGAATAAAATACTTGAAACTTTAAAAAGGCATCTTTATTCCTCCCACAGGGAGGGTGTCAGAGACAGAGTCTCTTAGATCTGCTAGCTAAAGTGATTTTATCTAGACAAGTCCTTCATACTCTATTTCTTGTTAGTCCTGTTACCCTTTGAGTCACTGGAGGGATACCGGACTTGACTTAAGCCTTCTGGATGACCTCTGTTTTCTTTTTAAGTTCAGGGGAAATATTTAAAAATTTTCATTTTATTTTTACTTTTCCCCAATTGAATATCTTTTTCCTGGTTTTATCTACAAATAATTCCTGATCTTCAGAATCATATTTTTAACTGGCTAGAACTTCAGAAAAAAATATTAGCATCAATCCATTCTCCTGACCTCTTTTCCTGCATGCATTCTCTCTCCTTATTTCCTCTCCATATTTTTTCTTCTTCGCCTAGTTCACCCTTTTCCCCAGCCGCTTGTTGTCCATTCTTGTGCATGTTTTCTTCTCTTTCCATTTCTTTTTCATTATTTACTGTGTGCTCTTGACAATCCTTCCAAAAGTGCCCACTTTTTGCACAACCTGTATTCAGACACACACCTTCTTGCTTATGTCCTTTATTTTCACACTGGTTACACTGTACTTTGTCACAATCATAAAATAAAGGGAAGAGTCCCCACAAAAGGACTTCCAAGATGGCTGAACACTGAATAACAGCTTAATCCTAGCTCTCCTAGTGAGAAAACAGAAACTTAGTAGAGAAAGTCAGTGGAATTATAATTCAGGGTAAACTTAAGTAAATGGCTAGTAAGTACACTGCCTGGATGGCAGGAAAAAAGTAAATAGAGAGGACCTGAAAGCAAATTAGCTACAAAAGATGAGAAAAAAAAACACTGACTGGGAAAAGTACTGCAGCTGTTCACCAAAAAGCAGTGCAAGCTCCAGACATGACTTCCAGTAACATAGAGGAAAGTGTAAGACAACTGCACACAGACCTGATTAAAATAAATGAAACACTGATGGAGTATATCAACTCAAACAATAATGTTCTGAAAAAAATGCATATTCAGATGAGGTGATAAAACTGCACAAGAAGATATGTTTCAAAAAATTTACAATTAGAGGACAGAGCATGTAGGGGAAACCTGAGATTTTTCTGCTGTACCAGAGAAGCTGAGAGGAACAGAATGTACTAATTTTATGAAAGCACAAATAAGCAACTGGACTGGTATTCCACAGCAGGAGTTGTTAATTGAAAGGGCACATTGTGTGTGTGCTCAAAACCTCGCTATAAGAAAGCACCCTAGACCTATAATAGTAAAGATGCAATCCTACCAGTGGAAAAAGTTGATTCTGACAAAACTATGGCAGAAGAACAAAGTACTAAAAGTGGGAGATAGCAGACTGTTTGTGGAAAATGGTTACTCATTGTACACCAGACAGAAGAGGAATATATCTATTCCAGTATTCATGGAATGTTGAGAAGCAGGTGTGAAATTCAAACTGGTGTACCCAGCTATCTGCAAAATATTCTTCTCTGGAGGGACAAAATCATTTTTGGATGAAGAACATGCTAAGGAGGAAATACATAAGTTGTTACAACAAAATGTGAGCTGTGAAACAGAATATTCTCCTTCTTGTTCTTCTGGTAATCAAGACCACAGAGAGACTGTGCCAGTGAAACTTTTTTCAATGTTTCAATTGAAATGCTTTAGAGAAGAAAAAGGCACATGTGTCAATTAAAGAATTGACAGTATATTGGAAATTAAGCAAAGACAGGATATGGGAGATGGAGATGAACAGGAATAAACCCACTGTCTTGGAAAATGACAAAAGAGGGTTTGCAAAGCAACAATTATATTTGTGAAACATAACAGAAGAAGAAAATCTAGAAATATTGGACTTTTTTGCAATTTGTTAAACTTGTAGGGAACTTTAAAGCACATGCCATACTTCATGTCATTAATGTTCAGAAAATACTTAGGAGAGGGGAAGAGGAGTGAGAAAGTTAACTGTAAGAAAGACAATTTCTTTCTTAATGGTACTATTTTTAAAGAATATAATTTTCTTTGTATGTTATAAAGTAAAGTTTTCTCAGTTAAAGTGTAATGGGAATAGTAACATAAAAACAGGTGCTCCTTTGTTTTTCTTCTTTCTCCCTTCTTCTCTCTTTCTCATTGTTCAGTTTTAAGAAATGCAAAAAAGTAAAAAGGAAAAGTTTGGTTAAAAGACCATGACAAAAGAAAAATGAGTGTGCTTTTTCCCATTCTTGCATTGGGGAATGACTGGATTAAGGCCTTTAGCTTTATCTAGTAACAAGTTTTAAGAGAAAGCAAGTAAATGAAAAAACTATTAGGCTTTTTTCAAGCAAATAAATCTATGTTCAGTAGCAATTCTGTATCTGGTCTTCATATCTCCAAGAGACAATCTAATAAAGAGTAATGGCTTGAAAATAATGTTCTCTGAAATCATTCAACTGTTATCCCAGCTGGGAGAGCTATCAAGATAAGACAAAACCATACAGCAGTTAGTAGAAGCACAGGCTGCACCATGCATCTTAGCATAGATAACCTTTCTTTTAGGTTAATTTAAGTCTATGATTGTGGCTGTCAGTTTGGAAGATTTGTTTCTATTAGGAGGGTAAAACGTTAATATTTGAAGATGTACATAGTTTTGTGTGTTATTATTAACTCATTCCCTCCAGTAGAGCTCTTTTGAGTGTTTACCTTTAACTCCTAGTGGGTGTGGCTTCAGCCTTTAAAAAATGAAGGTATCACTTTACAGTTCTAACAAATACTCATAGACAGAGGTCATGTATCAATATAATTGTGTTTGCCATCATGTATGCTTCAAGATAAAATATTCTGACACCTTGTATGTAACATGGTTTTGGAATTATTACTGCAAATATGAACAGGCAATATTTGATGCCTATAGGCGCAGTAGGAGGTAACCACAGAAATGCCTGGAGACGTCACTCAACTGTAATGAGCTAAGTTAATAGGTTTTCGGGGGTATTAGGGTGAGTTTGTGTTTTGTTTGAGGGCTTTCAATAAAACAAAAAGTTTTGCAAGACACGACATAGGTTCAAATGGCTATGACAAGAAACAACTGTAATAAAGATCAACCTGCCAAACAGTGCATGCATCTAACACAAAAGCTGGAACTAGACATTTAACAAAAAAGCTGTTATACATTAAAGGTGGGAATTATAACTTTTTAATACAATAATGCCTTTTATAATGTCTTTAAATGTCAGTGGTCTCACAGCTAAATAGAAAAAAAGAAAGAGTAGTGATGCTACAAGACACATATTTGGAAAGAAGTGAACATGTGAAATTAATAAAAGAAAGGTTTTCAGGATGGTTATTCAGCGGAATACCTGTGACAAAGGAAAACAGGAATACTTATATTAATTGTAAGAGGAGCTCAAATAGTGATAAAAGAAGATAAACAAGATAATAATGGCAGATTTCTAGTACTAAGGGGCTACTGGCAAGGGAGGATTACACTGGCATGTATTTATAATTCACCTAAAACTGCTATAATGGAACTTAAGAAAATTCTAGGAGAAATAATCAGCTTTCAGCAAGGAATATTAGTTATAGGTGGGGACTGGAATTTGATTTGCAACACCGAAGATGTGTCTGAGGGGAGGCATAAGGAAAATATAACAAAGGAAGGTGTATTTTTGAAGACATTTATGAAAATATTTGGCATAGAAGATATGAATTTAGTATTAAGAGTTCAGAGTGAATTTACATAGTATAGCCCAAGATATCAAAACTGGGCTAGGCTAGACAGAATGTACATTTCACAGGAACATATGCATTTAAGTGAAGGTCTTGATATGTACCTGATAACTATTTCAGATCATGGGCCAATAAAAACACGGGGTAAGGAAATAAAAATGAGACACTAGAACTTTCCCATATATCTATTGAAAAGAGAGAAATTTAAGGAAAAGATAGTGGAAAATTATTCAGGAGCTATTAGAAAAGGCAGAAATTTCTTCTGAAACTATAACTAGGTAGTAGGATAAAATTGAAGTACAGTTTAAAAATAGGGTGGAATTAAAAAAGGGGATATGTTTAAGAAGTAACACGAATTTGAGGGGACTGACAAATGTCAAAGGATTGCAAAATAGGGAGAATCTCAGAGAAAGAGATGACAAGCAACTAGAGAATGTTAAACAGAAAATAAGGGATTACCTCGCTAACATGCATGAGTTTAGAAAGATTGCTGTTAAGCAGCTGTTATTTGATAATAACTCCAGAGCACAAACACTTTTAGCACAACAACTCAGGCAACAGAAAGTAGAAAGGGCTGTTGCCAAGCTTAGGGAACCTATAACAAGAAAGATAACAAGAGATCCTGTAGAAGCATTTGAAATATTTCAGAAATTCCATGAAAGTCTGTACAAAGCAGAGTAATATGGAAATCAAGAAAAGGTACAAATGGAAATGTTTATGGAAGAATTAAATATGCCAAGATTTGAGGTAGTTGAGGCTCAGTTACTAACAGGATAGGAGGAGATGAGATAAAATGGTGATGCATAACCAACCTACAAGAAAGTCTCCAGGAATAGAAGTGGAAGTTTGGAAGTTAAGAGGAAAAAACTGATAATGATCTGGAAGGTTTTGTTTAACTGTATTTTAAGAGGAGGAGAAGTACCAACATCCTGGAAGAAAGCAGTGGTAGCTGTAATACCTAAAGAGGGTAAAGGTCAGTCAGATCCAGCTTCACACAGGCCCATTTCAATACTAAACCACAATTATAAAGTGTTTATGTATATAATGGTTAAAAGAAAGGGAAAAGTGATGCCAAAATTGATAGATATGAATCAATGTGATTTTGTGGAGGGAAGATAAACATTTGACAACATTAAAGAACAATGATGATCCAGAGGAAGCAGAATGTAAGAAAATACCACTTGTTGAGGGATCTTGTTGTAGAGAAAGCATTTGACAAAGTAAGCTGGGACTTTATGAGCAAGGCAATAGAAGCATTTGCATTCCCTGATAAAATTATAATGTTCATTAGCATGAAATATGAGAGATTGGAGGTGAAAATTAAACTGGGTGGGTTATTCCCTGATAATTTTTGCTTGAGCAGAGGAACCAGACAAGGGCATTCTCTTTCCACTTTGTTATTTGCATTATATTCAGAACCATGGGCAAAGAAAATAATGGACTCAGAACTTCAAGGATACAGTTGCTATGGTAGTGAAGAAAATCTAGCTGTATTTGCAGATGATATTATTTTACACCTGATAAAGCCAGAAAAGGACATTACTGTGTTGTGGAACATTCTGAGGCAGTTTAAAATCTTTTCAGGATACAAAACTAATAAAGCTAAAACAAAGGTAATAGCAGTAAAGTATGCACCCACACGCACATTGGTTCAGTAATATGCATATTTATGACAAGATGATAAAATGAAGTATTTAGGAGAGTGGATTAAAAATGATTCTGATGTGGCAGCTAAGGATATGTGGGAAGAGACTAAACAAAAGATAATACAAAAAAATGAGATATTTGAAGCTCTGTTATATGGATATGGATAGAAATATACAAACAGTTAAAATTCTTTAGTCTCTTTAGTCTTATACACAGGTAGGCATATTTTTATCTACCAGAGGAGAAGTTGTGGATAGCAATTAATAAAGAGCTGAAGGATTATATCCGGGAAAGGAAGACTGCAAGAGTCAAGTGGGATAAGTTGAATCTTCCAGTAGGAAAAAACAAAAAAAAAATACAAGGAAAAAACTACCTCAAAAGACAGAAAGCCAAAAAGGGCAGCTAAAAACCCCACTGAAGTTGCAGAATGCTTATTCAAGCCAAACAAATTGATCCAGGAGTAGTCCAAGTGCAAAACAGGGCAGCTAAAATCCTCACTGAAGTAGCAGAATGCTTATTCAAGCCAAAAAAATTGATCCAGAAATAGTGCAAAACACAGCTTTATTAAATCCACATAAAACAGATAAGCGCTTTCGTCCCAGAACACTAGAACTTCATCAGATACAATAAAATTGTAAAGTCCCCCTTATAAAGACATGTGGAAGGCATCATAATCATAAAATGAAAGAAGACACCCCCCCTTAAAGACATAACATTAAAATGCAGTAAAACAGTTGTATAAAATAAATATGCTATATAAAATAGTTTGTTCACTATTAAAATGGAATATAAATATGAAAAAAATGTATCTTTTTCTTCTTCTTTCAGCTTTTCCCGGTTAGGGGTCCCCACAGCGGATCACCTGTCCGATCATGATTGGCAGTGGAGTTTTACAGTGTCAAGTTACCAGCCTGGCGCAAAACCTTCCACAGAAGGCACACACATGCACACACTCATGCCTAGGGCCAATTTAGAGTGTCCAATCCACCTACAGCATGTCTTTAGGATGTGGGAGGAAACCGAAGCACCCGGAGGAAATCCACGCAACCACAGGGAGGAAATGCAGACACTGCACAGAAGGCACCCCAGCCGAGGACTGAACCGGAGAACCTCTTGCTGTGAGGCGGCAACACTAACCGCTGCACCACTGCGGCCGCCCTAAATATGGAAAAATGTATAAATTACAGTATTAAAAAGTGTTTATCAAAAAATAATAATTTTAAAATATATAATATCATGTAATTTATCTGTCTAATGCTTTGAGATTTAAAAGGGAGCTGACTGAAATATTTTCATTTAATCCTGGCCAGTTACCTGCACCAAATTGTAACTGCCAGTAAAGCCGTCTCTTTTCTAAGAGTATGGATAAGGCACCACCTCTAATGTCTGCCCTTATACTGTCTATTACAAGAAAATTAAACATATGTTCTTCATTGTCCAATATATGCTTGTCAAAGCATTGGTTAACTTTTTTGTTTTGGTCTCATAGAGGTGCTCATAAGTGTGATAGTTTTTTTAGTTTCCTGTCAGTTTTACCAATATAAAAACAGCAACATTGGTTACAAACAGCACAATGAATCACTCTTTCAGAGTTACAGTTACATCTATGATGAATTTAAAATTAATATTGTTGATGCTAAATGTGTCCCCCCTCTTTAATGCATTTACAAAATTGGCACATACCACATTTGTTCATGTATCCAAGTTTGTGCTTAAGTCCACTTTGTTTTGCTTCAAATGCATTTTTTAGGTTTCTACCCTTCTTATAAACTATGGTTGGAACCATATCAATGAAGGTTCTAGTAGTTTTTTCTTGTCTTAGGATGGACCAATTCTTATTAAGTATTTGTTTTATTGCAATGCTGTTGGAAGAAAAGACAGTTATTAAGGAAGTCCTGTAGCCACTAATGCCTGAAGTAGTGAAACAACAGTTATTAAGGAAGTCCTGTAGTCACTAATACCTGAAGTAGTGAAATGATAGTTATTAAGGAAGTCCTGTGGTCACCAGTACCTGAAATAGTGAAACGACAGTTACTAAGGAAGTCCTGTAGCCACTAATACCTGAAGTAGTGAAACGACGGTTATGAAGGAAGTCCTATAGTCACTAATACCTGAAGTAGTGAAACGACAGTTATTAAGGAAGTCCTGTAGTCACTAATACCTGAAGTAGTGAAACAACAGTTATTAAGGAAGTCCTGTAGTCACTAATACCCCAAGTAGTGAAACGACAGTTATTAAGGAAGTCCTGTAGTCACTAATACCTGAAGTAGTGAAACGACAGTTATTAAGAAAGTCCTGTAGTCACTAATACCTGAAGTAGTGAAACAACAGTTATTAAGGAAGTCCTGTAGTCACTAATACCTGAAGTAGTGAAACGACAGTTATTAAGGAAGTCCTGTGGTCACTAATACCTGAAGTAATGAAACGACAGTTATTAAGGAAGTCCTGTAGTCACTAATACCTGAAGTAGTGAAACAACAGTTATTAAGGAAGTCCTGTAGTCACTAATACCTGAAGTAGTGAAACAACAGTTATTAAGGAAGTCCTGTGGTCACTAATACCTGAAGTAATGAAACGACAGTTATTAAGGAAGTCCTGTAGTCACTAATACCTGAAGTAGTGAAACAACAGTTATTAAGGAAGTCCCGTGGTCATTAATACCTGAAGTAGTGAAACAACAGTTATTAAGGAAGTCCTGTAGTCACTAATACCTGAAGTAATGAAACGGCAGTTATTAAGGACATCCTGTAGTCACTAATACCTGAAGTAGTGAAATGACAGTTATTAAGGAAGTCCTGTAGTCACTAATACCTGAAGTAGTGAAACAACAGTTATTAAGGAAGTCCTGTAGTCACTAATACCTGAAGTAGTGAAACAACAGTTATTAAGGAAGTCCTATAGTCACTAATACCTGAAGTAGTGAAACAACAGTTATTAAGGAAGTCCTGTAGTCACTAGTACCTGAAGTAGTTAAACGACAGTTATTAAGGAAGTCCTGTAGTCACTAATACCCGAAGTAGTGAAACAACAGTTATTAAGGAAGTCCTGTAGTCACTAGTACCTGAAGTAGTGAAATGAGAGTTACTAAGGAAGTCCTGTAGTCACTAATACCTGAAGTAGTGAAAAGTACAGTTTTGTACCTACCATAAATGTAGATGTCCGATAGGTATGCATCTGCAGTCATCACATATGGGTTGTCCTGCCTCAGGCAGCCCTTCGGTCATCCGGATTGCAAAGTCTGGGTCTGACCTCGGCTGATGTCGCACTTTCCCCGATGTCAGAGCGTCTGGGGTATAAAAGCATCAGCCGACGCCATTTTCCTCAGTTTTTCTTGCCCCAGATGCCAGGTGCCCTCTAGGAAGGCTAAATTTGAAGGAATGCAATAAAATTCCAAACATATGCAAAAATATATATACATATATATACAAATAAATACACCATAATAGATTCCCCCAGCTAGCTAATAGAGGGGTAAGCACCCTAGGAATACCACAGAGGGGAAGGAGGGAGGGTAAACCTGACTGCAGATGCATACCTATCGGACATCTACATTTATGGTAGGTACAAAACTGTACTATGTCCTTCAAGGATGCATCTGCAGTCATCACATATGGGTAGAATACCATAGCCAATATGGGGGTGGAGGTACTAAGAAAAGGATGGTGTAGTTAAGATACCCTGCAGGACTGCAGTAGCAAAACCTGCTCTGGATCTGGAGTATAAAGGTAAATTGTAATGCTTGGCAAATGTATGCACGGAGCTCCATGTAGCAGCTTCTAAAATGTCCTTGGTAGCCACCCCTCTTAGGAAGGCTGTGGTGGTGGCTGTGGCTCTCGTGGAATGAGGCCTAATGTTTGCAGGAACAGTCTTTCCATGAAAGGAGTAACAAAAACAAATGCAATTTCCTATCCATTTTGAAATTGTCTGTTTTGAAATTGCTTTTCCTTGTATCCCAGCAGCATATGCTACAAACAATTGGTCAGTCTTTCTGTAACTTTTAGTTCTGTCCAAATAGTAGCGTAATTGTCTGTGTATGTCCAGAGTGTGTAGAAGTTTCTCCCCTCTGTTTTGTGGATTTGGGAAGAATGTAGGCAAGTGAATTGCCTGGTTCAAGGATACCCTGGATACCACCTTTGGCATAAAAGTAGGATTGGTTCTCAATGAAACTCTGTCTTGATGGAAAATAAGAAATGGCTGCACTGCCATTAAAGCTTGTAACTCAGATACTCTTCTTGCTGAAGTTATGGCCAGAAGGAATGCAGTTTTCCAGGACAGAAATTGTATCTCCGCCGATGCTGCTGGTTCAAAGGGAAGAAGTGTTAGTTTTTCCAGCACAAAGTTAAGGTCCCAAGTAGGTAAAGGTGGTTTCCTTGGAGGATTGATGTTTTTGATTCCTCTCAGAAACTGTCTTAAGAGAAGATGCGAGAAGACAGGTGGATTAACATTGTATTCTGCTGAAATTGCTGAGGCATGTATCTTAATGGAAGAATAAGACAGGCCATTGTGGAACAATTCTGCCAAGTATTCCAGTATATGTGCCATGCTCATCACTGTCACATCTAGGCCTTTTGTTTTGTTCCAAGTGAGAAATCTTTTCCATTTTGCTGAATATGCCTTCCTTGTGGAAGGCCGGCGAGCTTCCATAATGATGTCCTTCACTCTCTGGGATAAGCTATTCTGAGGAGGAGTCATGGTATTCTCCAGGCAGTTAGCTGCAAGGTTTTCAGGTTGGGATGCAGAGTCCTGAAATTGTTCTGCGTCAGTAGAAGTGGCCATAGTGGGAGAGGCCACGGTTTCATCTGTGACATGCTTTTTAACAGTGGGTACCAGTGCTGCCTTGGCCAGTCTGGAGCTATCAGAATCACTCTTGGCTGCTCCACCCTGATCTTCAGTAAAACCTTGGACATTAATGGGAGTGGTGGGAAAGCATAGACTTTTAGAGCTTTCCAGCTGAAAGAGAGAGAGTCCACTTTCCATGATTGTGGGTGGTATGTCCTTGAGCAGAATGTCTTCAGTTGATGATTGTGGGGTGAAGCGAACAGATCTATCTCCGGCCTGCCCCATGATTGTGTTATGAGTAAGAAGATGTCTGGGTGCAACATCCATTTGTGTGCGTCCATGGTAGTTCTGCTTAAGCTGTCTGCCAGTGTATTGTCTTTCCCTGGCACGAACTGGGACTGCAGTTGTATATTGAGCTTCAAGCAAAGTTCCCATAGATTCATGACCAGTCTGCATAGAGGGTAGGAATGTGTGCCTCCTTGCTTGTTTATGTACCACATAACTGTGGTGTTGTCTGTCCTTATGAGCAGGTGGCCTTGCTGAAGGAAAGGTTTGAAGGCCTCGATTGCGTGTATCACTGCCAGCATTTCCTTTTGGTTTATGTGCATGCGCAGCTCTCTTTGAGACCATAGCCCTTGGATACATTTGTCCTCCATGTGTGCTCCCCAACCTCGGTCTGAAGCATCCGTGGTGATGGTTTGGTTTGTTTTTGGTTTGCTGAAAGGCAACCCTCTGTTCGACTGGCAGGCTTGAGCCCACCACAAGAATTCCTTTTGAAGGCAAGGAATGAGTGGGATCAAAGTTTCTAAGCTGTGGCTGTGCTGAGTCCATACACTCCTTAGGTACCATTGTAATTTTCTCATATGCAGCCTGGCTTGTGGAATCAGAAGTATGCAGGATGCCATGTAACCCAGGGCCTGCAGGATTTTCCTTGCAGTCAGCTGAGTTTGTCTTGTCAGATTCTTGAAGTAATCCGGAAGTTGTTTTTGTTTTAATTCTGTGAGAAAGGCCATTTGGGTGGTTGTGTCTAGATCCGCACCCAAAAAGGTTATTCTTTGGGATGGAACAAGTCTTGAATTTTGGATGTTGACTGTGTATCCCAAGGCCTGTAGTAGGTGGATGACATAGTCCAAGTCCTTTAGCAAAATTTTCTTGTTGTCCGCTTGTATAAGGCAGTCATCCAGATATGGGTAGATTTGAATCCCCTGAAGTCTGCAGTGTGCAATTACTGAAGCCAGGCATTTTGTGAATACTCTGGGCACAGTAGATAAGCCAAAGGGCAATGCTGAGAATTGATAATGCTCTGATCCTGCAAGAAATCTGAGGTGTCTTCTGCAACTTTGTCGAATAGGGACATGCAAGTATGCCTCCTTGAGATCTAGAGTCACCAGCCAAGACTCCTTGCCCAGCATGGGAAGAAGTTGCTGTAGAGTCAGCATTTTGAATTTTGGCACAATGAGGTAAGTATTCAGTGTGGACAAGTCAAGAATAGGCCTCCATTGATTTTCTTTTCTTGGAACAAGGAATAATCTGGAGTAAAATCCTTGGCCTTGTTCTGAAAGAGGTACCTTTTCTATGGCTTTCATTTGTATTAATTTGGTAATTTGCTTCAAGGCCTCTGCCTTCTGATTTGGTGGCAGGTCTGGCATTCCTTTTCTTTTTGGCAAAGTGTGGAAATGGAACCTGTATCCTATGTCTATTATTTGCAGTGTCCATGAGTCCCTTGTAATGTAATTCCAATTCTTTGAGAATAAAGAAAGCTTTCTGCCCAATGGTGCTTCTAATTGAGCCCTGGTCAGCAGAGTTAAAAGTAAGTCATTGCGTCTGTCCTGGTGTAGCAGTTGTTGTTCCTGCACTACCTCTCTGGTTGGGAGGCTGCCACTGATGGCCTCTGTAGGAGCCTCTAGCTTGCCCTCTACCTCTGGCATGCCTATTCCTGCCTCTCTGGGATCTGTCTGAGTCCGGAAAGGACCAATTCTTAGTAGGCCAATTTCTGCTGAATCTCGGTGGTTGCACTTGCAGAAAGTCCTTGACTGTTTGCACAGATTTTGCCTTTTCTTCAAACTTCTTTAAGACCTCCTGAGCCATGGAACCAAATAATTTTTGCTTTTCCATTGGAGCATCCAGAAGCTTAGCTTTAACATGGTCTGGTAAAGATTGTTCCTTCAGCCAGGCATGCCTACGTATAACTGCCCCTGTCATAGCTGACCTACATGAAGCTTCCAATGCATCATAACCACACTGCAAAAAATGGTTGCTAACCTGCTGTGAGTTATGTACCAGATCCTGAAGTGATTTACAGTCAAGGGGTTCAGAAGAGGACAGCTTCTTATGCAATTCATCTAACAAATACTCTTGGTACTGAATCATATGAAATTGACAATTTAAAGCCCTCATGGAAAGAGTTGCAAAAGTATACACTTTCTTACCCCATCTCTCTAAAGCTCTAGACTCCCTTTCAGAGGGTAGAGGATTTTTAGCAGTAGCAGCTGCAACCTCTTTTGGGCCCTGGGAAATTGTTTCTGGGTCTGCAGAGTGGGCCTTGTACAGGTGTAGATGAGAATCCGGGACCCTGTAGTACCTATCAGGTTTGACAGGAGCCGGAGGGAGAGAATCAGGGGCTGTACTAGCATCAGAGTACACATCATCAATTACATTCAAAACATTCAAAACTCTGCTGACCAGGGCTCAATTAGAAGCACCATTGGGCGGAAAGCTTTCTTTATTCTCAAAGAATTGGAATTACATTACAAGGGACTCATGGACACTGCAAATAATAGGTATAGCTAAAGGCCTATGCTGAGGTAAATGTAAAAAGGTCCTTAATCTTTTTCTAGAATCAGAGAATTCCTGGCTCTGCCATTGAAAATGTTCTCTCATAGAGTCTCTCCAAATGAAAACTCTTCAGGAGGGGAGGCTGAAGGAATAGATTCTTCAGCATCAGAATCCTCGTAGGCCGAATAAGCCTCCTCTTGGGGGTCTGACAAAACAGAGCCATCCGTGGACTCATCTGAGGAGTGGGGGTCAGACGGCTCAACCCTGGGCCTTTTGTCTGGTGGTGGTTGAGAGCCCCTGTCCGGGTGAGGTTGAGAACCTCTAATTAAAGAGATTAAATCCTCTGCTAGGCTGAGAATCTGTGAGCCAGTAGAAGTTCTCTGAGAGGAAACCTTGGGAGGCAAAGCTTTAGTAAGTTTGGAAGCTTTAGCCCTAGAAAAGGCCTTAATGGACATGGATGCAGGGGGTCTGGCTGCACCACGTGCAGGAGTAGACTTGTCTAAAGGAATGGTGTCGGACATTTCCTGGACACCGGTTTCAGTAGGTAATTCAATAACCGACTCGGCCGGGGCCTCCGGGGCCGAGGTAGTCGGTTGAGTGGTTTCTGTAATAGGAAGCACCGAGGACTCGGTTTCAGCCGAAACCGAGACACTCGCGGTAGGCCTGACCGTGATTTCAGCCGAAACCGCGGGCCGTGAGTGTCGGTCCTTGTCCTTCCGGTTTTTAACCAAATGCGAAGTCGGAGTCTCCGACGGCATCTTGTATGCAAAATTAGCCCCAAAAAATTCCTCTGCAAACTCCGACCGACGTCTAAGAGTTCGTCGGTTGAAGGAAGCACAGGCTGAGCAGGCCGAGATGTCATGGTCTGGGCCTAGGCAAGGGAGGCAGTAAGAGTGGAAATCCTTATGAGGTATTTGTTTCCCACAAGTTAAACAATTATTTACTTTATCTGACATCGGCTGAGGCAAGAAAGAGTCCCCAATGGGGTACTTAGCTTTTTCGAAGTCTTCGGTAGCTGAATCACAGGAGCTGGCCGACCGGCGCTTGCGAACTGCTTCTGCTTCGGGCACCACACGGCAAGAAAGACTGAGGAAAATGGCTTCGGCTGATGCTTTTATACCCCAGATGCTCTGACATCGGGGAAAGTGCGACATCAGCCGAGGCCAGACCCAGACTTTGGAATCCGGCCGACCGAAGGGCTGCCTGAGGCAGGACAACCCATATGTGATGACTGCAGATGCATCCTTGAAGGACATCAATGGTTATTAAGGAAGTCCTGTAGTCGCTAGTACCTGAAGTAGTGAAACGACAGTTATTAAGGAAGTCCTGTGGTCACTAATATCTGAAGTAGTGGCTTGAATGATTATGTCATTATTGGTGTTAGGGCTCTGGTGTCCTAAATCGTCTCTTAGCAAAGGTAGATAGAAAGCCATTTCTCTTTTATTAACAACTTCAAGTAAAATCTCCATGACAAAACTAACAGGATATCCTCTTTTCAGAAACATATACTTGAGTGTATCACATTCAGACAAAAAGTCTTCCATAATAGACACCATCCATACAGCGTGCACAAATTGTCCCTTCACTATAGCCTTCTTCTGTTTCAGTGGATGAGAACTTGAATAGTGAAGTAAAGAATTTGAGTACGTCTTTTTTCTGAAGATTTTTTATATAAATTTCTTATTTTGATAATCCTTAACAAGGAAAATGTGAAGGAAGGAAATTTCATCTAAATGATGTGAATAAGTAAACTTTAAAAATACTGTCGTGGAATTAATATAGGTAATAAATTAATTAATTAATAACTCAGGTCCATCCCACCCCATCTCATAAACTAAAGAATTATTTAGGTGATTTTAAAGTTTATAATTTTTCTAATGTTTGTATGGACACTTCACATTGTGACAATTTTTCAAAGGGTTTCACTTTTGTACTCCAATACAAGTGTAATGTAGCCATCACGTTGTTGGATCTAAAATTATACACCCGCAAGCTGAACCTAAAGGTTCTGTTTCAGAACTCTTTATCTAGTCAGTTTGTTAACCCCCTTGTCATTTCCAGCACTTACAACCCTCCATTACATCCTATGATTTCCTTATTTGAGAGAATGTGTGAATTAGATATATGTAACCTCCCTACTAGGCATAGGACGAATACTGAAATTCATACTCAGGAGACCACCACCATTAATGAAATCAAGGATGTGTTCATAGGTTCATAGGTAAGTACTAGACTATCTGCCCGAGGGCATCTATAAGCCTAGTCAGAATGTATTGGCTTTCGCCATCCCCTTAGATTAGTTCCCTGTGCCTTTGTCCAGCAGAGCCATTAGTTCCCTGTGCCTCTGTCCAGCAGAGCCACTGCAGTGATCCCCGGGGTAAATTTTCTGTTTCCCATCCACTTGTCAAGGTTTCTCTTGAACAGTGTTAGTGAGGGGCTCTGCCTAATGTAGATTGGAATCCTGTTCCAAAGCATGGGGAGTCTCTGGAACAGGAATCTATCCCTCCAGCATGTCCTATTTATCTCTGTGGTGAGGTTTAGATCCCTAGAGTGTGTGGCTCTGGGGGATTTGTTTTTTGTAGGTGGAGCTTGCCCATCAATTCTGGGTTGGACATGGCCATGTATGTCAGGCAGAGATCATCTCTAAGTAAGCGGTATGCAAACAAGTACAGCTGGAGTTTCTTCAGTCGGGCTGTATAGGGCATCTGTTTGAGGCCAGTAATCCTCTTGGTGAGGTACTTCTGTGGTCTTTCCAGCTGTTGCAGGTATCCTTTAAGGTACATCCAATATGGGGCATTTTACTCTATGATGGGTCTGATGAGTGATGAAGCAGAGGGGCACAATAACCTCTTTTGTTCTAGATGTGAACCCTTTTCTGATTAGGTGGGCCACATAGAAGGATTTTCTAAACACATTGGCAATATGAATATCAAAGGAGAGATTACTATCTACTTGGGTCCCCAGATCCCTTATTACATTTTTTGTATTTAGGGGACTACCACATATGTGATAGTTCATGGGTACTTTGTTTTTTCTAAAGGGGATGACTATGCACTTTTTGGCATTTAGCTTGAGGCCATTATTTTGACACCAGATACTCATCTCATTGAGACCCTTCTGGAGGATGTCTGTATCAGCCGGAGAGTCAGTTATGGCCCCCAGTTTGCAGTCGTCTGCAAACTTGGTCAGTCATAGTCCTCCTGTGCCTGCCTGTACCTCTGAGAAGTATATACTGAACAGGAGGGGTCCCAGGACTGAGCCCTGGGGGATACCACTTGTAAACGATTTAGAGTCGGACATAGAGCCTGCAACTCTCACCATGTGGGTTCTATCCATGAGCCAGTTGGCAACTCATCTCATGATGTAGGGGTTTATGTTCAAACTGGTGAGCTTGTCTATAATACTAGAATGGGGAATGCTATTGAAAGCCTTTGCGAGGTCTAGGTAGGCTGTGTGGACCTCCTTTCCCTCGTCTAATGCCTTGGTAACTGTCTCAAAAAAGTCCACCGGGTTTAGGAGGCATGATCTGCTCTTAGCAAAGCCAAACTGGGTAGGGTCCAAGGTTTGGAGGTTCCCAATGTCTCTGTTAATGAGTTCCATGATGATGCGCTCCATAGCCTTGCAGGCCAGGCTAGTCAGGCTTATAGGGCGATAGTTCCCGGGGTCCGTTGTGGCTTCACCTTTGTGCAGCAGAATAACTGTTGCTGTGCACCACTCTGTGGGTACGTAGCCTGTAGAGAGGCTGAGTTTGAACAGTGTGTTTAGGTGAGGAGTTAGTATATTTTGGAGCTCTTGTAAGACACAGCCTGGGACACCGTCTGGTCCCATTGAAGCTGTGTTTTTGGCTTTGGATAGGGCTGTTTTAACCTGTGTGTCGGTGACTGATGGGGCCCTACATTCTTCTGGTATGGTTATCGGCCCTTTAGGGGGTGAGAGGGGGGTGAAGTTTGCACTAGACCTGTCTGCCAGAATGTTGGCAATATCAGTTGGTTCAGTGTATTTTGTGCCATTCGCACTAACAGAGCAGATCTGAGAGTTTCCACTTAGGTTCCTGACATAGCTAAAGAATGCTTTGTGGTTATCTTTAGAGTCATTGGCAATTTTTCTTTCAAAACTAGCCTTGGATGATTTAATGAGGGATCGTAGTTTCTTGCTGAAACTGATCAGGGATGTCTTTCCTTCTTGGAATTTTACTCATTTCTGTACTAGTTTCCTCCTTCTGTTGTATAGCTTGTTTATGGCTGAGGTCCACCAGACTGGTTTCCTTTTCTTGGAGGAGTGATTCTTGGTTTTACTTGGGATAGCACGATCCATGCATTCCTGCAGATGCTCATAGAGTGCCTTTGTAAAGGTTTCAGCAGCTTGGACAGCATTGTCCTTTAGCATGGGGGCTGTGAACCTTTCCACCTTGGTTTTAAGTAATGTGAAGTTTGCTTTTGAAAAGTTTTTCATGGTGGTTTCCTTGATTGGGGGTGGGGGCAGAATGTGGATATCCAGAGTGATTAGTCTATGGTCTGATCTAACCAGTGAGGGGATGACCTCCGGTGTGAAACACCGGTCGCCCATGTTGGTGATGACCAGGTCCAATATGTTGTTCCCTCTGGTAGGGGTGCTGACTAGTTGATCTAGGGCATTCGAGTTTATAAATTCTAGGAAGCATTGGGCAAGGGAATTAGTACTTGAGTAGTTCTCCCAGTTTATGTTTGGGTAATTGAAATCACCCAGTATTAGGGTGTTTGGTAGGACCTTCATATTTCCCAGTGTCTCCAGAAATGTGGAATGGGGGTCCTGTGTCATGGTGGGTGATCTGTAGCAAGCTACAATTTGGATTGCAGTTTTGCCCGTTGTTAGTTGCACATGAATAATCTCTTATGCATTGTGTTGCGCCACTAACCTGGAGGTGTGGGTATGCTTGATGAATATTTATACACCCCTGTCTTTTGTGTTTCGGTCCTGGTTCTGTGGCCGAAAGGTATGGTATGAGTTATAGCCTAGTAGTGCTGGGGTGCTCTCAGGAGCCTTAAACCAGGTTTCTGTTACTGCACAGATGTCGATGTTCTTCATACTGAGGAGTGCCTCAAGTGGGTGCATTTTGAGGTTTAGACTTCTGGCATTGAGTAGCATTATCCTCAGTTTTTGGTTACTTGTGCTATTTATGGTGGTGGGTTTGTCTTTTGAGCCTTGCCTAAAAAAGACACTGTGGGGCGGCAAGAGCCTTGGCCAGTATTCGAAAGTCTAAGGGTGACAGGTGCAAGCCATCTCTTGCGAAGCAACGTGGCTTGTCGAGCATGTCATCCCAGCTGGACAGATACTGGATCCCCTTTGAATGACACCAGAAACTTAGCCAATTGTTGAAATTGATCATTTTTTCTTTATACTGTGGCATCATTCTTGGTGAGGGCAGGATGCTACTCAGGGTCAGGGTCACACCAGCCTGGGCTACATGATCAGAGAACTTTTCCATATCTCTTTTCATGTAGTCCAGGGAGGTACATCTCAGGTCATTCACACCAACATGGACAACGACAGAGTTGTATTTGTACTTGTTCTGGAGTGACCTGAGTGCTTGTGTTATGTGGCGGATCCTGGCTCCCGAGAGGCAGCTAACTGTAACCCTCTCCTTGTCCAGCCTAGTTAGTGGAACATCAGTGTGCCTGACTATAGAGTCACCTATTACTAGTGTGTTGGGTATGTTATTTTGCCTTAAGGGCTGTGATTGCATGGCACACTGATTATATGAATTATGTTTCATGGTTGGTGATGGGGTGTGGAGGTTGCTTGGATGTCTGCTTTGGAGGTCTCTGTTGCTTTTGCAGATTTTTATTTAGAGCATCCGAGTATGTTTTCATGTATTCCTGTGTGTAATTTGCCGGTGTTGGTTTATTAGGTCTATGTGAGACTGGTGGCGTGTTGCAAGTATTACCCTTCTCTTCTTGACTGTCAGTTCCAGTCTTGGGTTGAGACAGCTTTGCCTCCAGTTTGGTTGTATAATTGCATCTCTCACATATATTAGTGTTTGGTGGTAGGAGGACAGGGTTGTCTGTGTACATGAAGCAGTTGTAACATTGCCTCAAAATGCCCAGATTCACCAGTTGGACTGGAGAGTACATGGGAAACTGCCCTTTGGACATGCCTGAATAGGTAGAGTAAGCTGTTTTTGTGATTGGCTGGTGGGGATGAATAGAGAGCCTTGTCCTTCTGGAAAGTATAGTGGGGTCTAGTGCTAGGGTTAATTATTGCTTGCTATGAGTTTTAAGCAAGTGCTTGACTGTGAAATGAATGGTTTGAGTGCTAAAGTTGAAAGTTTGTCTAGTTTCAAGGGAAAAATTGAAGAGTAGACTTCGTGGAGCCAAGAATAGTTTAACTCTAGCTAATCAGCGCTGCCCGGCTCGCAAAACCATGCAAATGCATTTTTTTATAGCAGGGAAGTGAAAGAGATAGAAATTAGCCCAAAATGGCCAATAAACTACTAACTTCTGGGCTGAAACCACTCCTCCAGGGACAGATAGGCTGTTCAAAGCTCCCCTCTCTCACAGGTGAACAGAGAAACTTCCTTCTATCCAAGTAAGGTATGGGCAACACAGAAACTTGTAGCACAGCCCTGGATTCAGCAATAACCTGAAAACTGGACTATACTATTTCAGAAAGGCGGGAAACAAGTATTTTTTTTTTGTTTCTTTTGGTTTTTTTTTTCAGCAAATAGAACAGATACAATCAAAAGTAGCCCAAAATGGCCAATAAACTACTAATGTCTGGGCTAAGGTATGGGCAACACAGAAACTTGTAACATAGCCCTGAGCGATAACCTGAAAACTGGACTATACTAGTTCAGAAAACCAGGAAGCAAGTATATTTATTATTTTTTTTTTTGTTTCTTTCCCCAGAAAATAGAGCAGATACAATCAAAACAACACTTTTAATGCACAGAAAAGGCTATCGCACTTTAGTGTGTATCCAACAACAGTTAAACAGATTATTTAAACACAAAAACAACTTAATTCAAGTGCAGGCAGCAAATAAGTACAATATGTAGCAATAACAAACTTTTTAAATCACAGAAATGCTAAAACAACTGGCGTTTTAGGCGGAATTAGTTTAAGACAGCAAGAAAAGCAGAAAAATGATACTTAATCACTCCAAAGTCTCTCTTTTGTGTCTCAGCTGCTGTAGACTCTGCAGAACACCTGGAAGGCACTTGCTGAGTGGAATACAAGCACAAAAACTGTGCAAATGTGGTTTTTATAGCAGGGAAGTGAAAGAGATAGAAATTAGCCCAAAATGGCCAATAAACTAACTTTTGGGCTGAAACCACTCCTCCAGGGACAGATAGGCTGCATTTTTGTTCTTATTCTCTTAATTGGTCTTCTTGTCTTTTTAAAAACAGTTTTACTTACAGGTTGCTGCTGTGCCCCTTTTTTGCCTGCTGTCACTGCTGCAGATGTTTTAGTTATTCCATTATCTGCAGCCACAAAATCAGACACCTTCTCAGTTTGTTGCTGTTTTCCTTTTACTTTCTGTCTCTTCTGCATATGTTTTAACTGCTGCATTCCCTGCTGCCACATCAACCTAGTGCATTTTTACATAACTTGCTCTAAAGTGCTGAGGATGGTAATGTGCTATCTGACCCTATGTAATAGAACTGCCACCAAGATCATACTACTTGATTAATTTTAACAGAATATAAACTGCAAGCCCTCCTGACACCAGTTATGTTATCTGCACCATTTTAACAGACTCACTTAATTCCTTCTCCACTGAGACAGCTAAACATGCCCACTTGTAATATCCACCACACAGGAACCTTTGTTTACATTCTGGATCTCCATACTGCACAAATGTTTCAACAGATTTTCACTTTCCACCTCCAAAATATCTATACATTTTCTGTCTTCCTCCAAGCTATTGCTTCCTTTAGCCCTCTTCCTTGCTGTAGGAAACCTCCAGTGCCATCTAGCAGCTCCAAAGGGTAGGGGTCCTTTATTTAAATACACTATGTACATTTTATACAATTTTCATAACACATTTATAGTATGAATATTACATATATGTTTTAAGCTTTCCAAAATGTTACTTCCCCACTACTTTTTCCACAACCAAAATTTTACTTTCTTCAAAATTTCTGATAATAACCATTTTCCATTATGTTTTACTTCATTAACTCTTTCATTCCGTATAATCCATATTATACAAAATAACTTTTCCTCCAGTTTGTTTACATCATCTGGTTTTACATGTTCATTATGTCCATATTTATACATTCACTATTTTTTAACTCATATAAGTGTCCTTTGGCATGTATTTCTTTCCACAATTGTATACCCTTTTACACTTTATAAAAACATGTTCAGCCATTTTTAGCTCCCCACAGTATATACAAACTCTGCCTTTTTTGCTTTATATGGCATGTTTGCTTTAACTGGGAGTTTACTTATTGTTAATCTCCATAAGAAATCTACACATTCTACACGCGTTTTACACTTCTTCATTCTTACTTTTATTGTTTTAACTTTTTCTTCACCTATATGTTTACAAGAATAAATATAATAGAATTTCCCATTACATTCTTATACCAGGTCTTTCTGTATTTTTTCTATGTCTCCTATAATAATTTTCCATAACAATATTTTCTCTTGATATAATTTTATATTCATGAAAGTTTTTTTACTTATTTTCAAGCATTCACGTTTTTCTCAGATTTCTTTATGCTTTTCTTATATCATTGTTAATATTTTTTCTTTATCTTACATTCCTATTAATACTTTATATAAGTTTAGTGAATTATGTAGTGAATTCCTAGTATTATTGAGTAAATTAAATATGCTTTCTTTCTCTTTAATTTCTCCAAGACGTTTGGGTTTCTAATACCATGATGGGAATTGATCCCCATTCCTAAGTCAAAATGTGATTAAAGTTCATGAAATTAGTATTGTTTCAATCTTGGATCTCAGCCAAAAGTGCCCTTTGTGGCACCAACAATGTACCCAGTAATGTCTCCTTCTACAATTCATACAGAGCTACATGTATTGGTAACATAGCTAAATAAGATTGTAGATTCTTTTTTATAAGACCCATTGCCCCTACTACTACTACTGGAACTGTCTGGGTATCTTTCTTTCACATTGCTCTTGTTTCTGCCTGCAAACCCTGATATTTTATGACTTTGTATCTGTCTGTATGCAAGACACTGTAGTCACTGGGTGTAGCAATTTCAATGATCAATGCTACTTTTGTTTTCTTTTCATGGACCATCTGGTTTTCTCCCACCTATCTTTTAAACTGTTGGTAATGGGTGATCCCATGTGATGTAGACCATCATTTTCTATGATGCTTTGTGATTCATGTTTCCAGTATTTTTCAGTGCAACCGTCTTGCCACATTTTATGCTTTTCAGTATACAGTCCTTCTGCCATTAGTATGTCACAACCAGCAACAAGGTATGCAAATGTTTCCAGTTCTGTTTTACAAAATCTACATTTGTCTGCTTCTCCCACATGTTCAATGGACTTTTCATGAGAGTTTAAATGTTCTCCAAATTATACAAATGCCTCTTATTTTAACTATCATTTCTTTCCGTTGTTTTTCTCTCAGTTGTTCAGTTCAAAACTTTATTCATAGAATTTCTATTTCATCTTCATTAAACTTAATGCCTTTTATTTCTTCCACAAGACCTAATCCTTTACTTTTCCCTTTATTAATAGTTAATCTTTACTGAGCATTTCTGTAGCTATATTCATGCATTCTTTGTTTTTAACTCCTAATAGTAAGTCATCCACATATGTCAACATCACTGGAATCTGAATTCCTTATGGTGTTTGATATTTTGCTTTCTCTACTATCAAATTTATTTTAGTGACTACTGCATTCATAATAAGGACAAATACAATGCTACTTGTTGAAAATCCTTATTTAATACTGCTTTTCAATTCTACTGTTTCACTTAACCATCCATTAACTACCAACATTACTTTATTTTCCCTGTATACTTATTTCAAAATGTTTATTTTATTGCTTATGTTGTATTCTTCTAAACTTTTCCATAATGCTTTATACTAAATTTTATCAAAAGCTTTGTTTATATCTCCTATTAATACTTTTAATTTTATATTTCTGTTTATTCCATCATCTACACATTCTCTTATTACCAGAAGTTCTTGACTTCCTTTATCCGTTGTTCCAAAGATTGTTTCGGATAGTAGTTTATTTGCTTTACTTGCTATTCTTTTTCTATAACTTTCATGAAACTCTTATAATCCATATTATTCAACACTAATGGTCTCTAGTTTTTTTATATCTGTCCTTTCTCCCTTTTTTCCATATAAATTTCATCACACACACACATAGGTTTTTGTGTATTCCATTTTCAAACCATGCATTCATTACTTTTAAAAAATATTCTTTTTGCCAATCTTGCATATTTTTATACATTACGTATTTGAGTCCATCCATGCCTGTAGCTGCTTCTATACTCACTGTTTTCAGTTCCTTTTCAAATTCTACAATTGTAACTTTCTCTTCCGTACTTCTTTTGTCTTCTTCAGTTAGCTTATTTACCTCCCATTTATCTTTTATAATAATGTCACATATTGAAAGAGTTTCCAGTATGTGTTCTTTAACTATGTTTATTTCTTTTTGTGTATTCACTACATCACTTTTCTATTTTTCAATTCTTGTATTACTCATATTTCTTTAACCATATAAATATGTTGCTACTTCTTCTTTCCTCCCTTTGTAGAAAATATATTTGCTTAAATAAACTTTTCTTGATTTTTTTATGGATTCATTTCATACAACCTTCATTCTTTTTCTATAAACTCTTCTCTATTACCTGCTGTTTTTTTTTTTTTAAACTTGATTACTAATTTCCTTGTATTCATCACTATCTTGCAATCTTTTACATTTTTGCCATTCTGGTACTTTTCTGTATTGTTTTAAACTAATCCATCAACTTGTCCAATCTTTATAAAATTCTCTCATGTCTATATGATCTTGTCATAATTGTATTATATCATTTACATCCTTATTCGGTTCTGATTCATTAATTCTTTTTATTAATCTGTCTATTTTTATGTAATGTATTTTCTCTTGAATCTCTATCCATATGGCTAAGCAATCTGAGTACCCTGTAATTTTGCATCCTTGATGTAGTATGCTTAAGCTGTCTGAAACTATAAAATTATCAATGTGAGTTCATAAATTACTTCTTGTATATGTCCAGTGCTTATTTCCCCATAAACACACCTTATTGTTTTTAATTATGTCTGAGGTAATTTTAGCATCTGCTCCTTCTTCTCATCTATGTCTTAAATCACAGTTGAAGTCTCCCACTACTATTATTTGCATGTTCACACTTATGTAATCCAATATTTTCCTAAACATGATTCCTCTTTGCTTCTGCAAAATATATGCATAAAGTATGATTGCTCTATAATTTGATTCTTATATTTTATGTCTAGTATTACTATTCTTCCAATCATCACTATTGTATAATCCAAACCTTCTATGCATTCTTTACATAAGATAGCTTTACCTGAAAACTTTTCACTACCTAGGTTCCATATTACTTTACTTTCCCATAAACCATTGGTTTGTGTGTGTTCTTCGTCTTCTGTAGTTAATGTCTATTAGCACTACAACATCCATATCTAACACTTTACACCATTCCAATACTCAGTCTACATTGAACATTCTTTATGCTATTAACATGAATTAAGATTTTTAATGTAAAGAAAGATTTTTGTTTTTATCCATTACCTTTTTTCTTTTTCCTCTATAGTTAAATTTTTAAATTTATACTTTCTATCATTTACTCTTTTATGTGTAGAGCTCCTTTTACTTCTTGCTTTTATCCATTTGTTTTCTCCTTCATCACTTTAGTTACTAACTTCTCCTCATTATCTTCTTTTCATTTTGTTTCATTCAAATCCTTTCTCACACATCCATTCTTACATCTTTTTCATCCATGTTTTTTTCATTTTGTGATTTTTCTACAGTATCTAATGTAACCTTTTCCTGGTCCTGTTCTATTGCTATTTCTTGTACTTGATTTTCTAAAATTGTACAATCCATCCAAGAGTGGCCTATTGTTTCACATTTTATACATTTTTGCTCACATTTCCCTCCTTCATGACCAACTTTGTCACATAATTATCATTTCCTTTTATCACCTTTATTAATTAAATGATCATCTTTACCAGATAAAAAATCATGTATTGGGTTGTTCCCAATATTTCACCATCCCTTTACTTCCTTCTGCATTAATTATATTGGGTAGATACACAATTTTCTCATTTTGCATTTTCAATATTATAGCACATTTCAAGCCTCCAGGCCATAAACCCCTGTTGTCACATATTTTTGTAACATGCATAGCATCTCTACATACAGTTTTTAAATAGTCCTTTAACTTGTTTATTTTAATATCTGCACAAAATTGTATAAACACTTTTTTTCTTGGCTTCTCTATTGAATGTCTGAATTAAATACAAATTCCATGGGTTAAATTCATTTTTCTTGCCATATTGTTCTAGGAATTTTTCTATATATTGCGCTTCCTCAAAAAAGATTTCACAAAACATCTCTTTATTAATACAAATGAAAGGTCTTACCTCTCTGGGCTTTATACACAGTGGTGTTATGATGCTGTCTCATATCTTATACATGGCAGTTCTCTTTCTACTTCACTGCTTATTCTCACTCGATACCTTTTTTTTTACTTCTGCCTTTTTCATTTATCTCCTTTCACCCTCCTTTACCGTCTGTGCATATGATTTCTTTTCTTCTTTCTTCTATTCTTGCTGTTCATTCTCCTGAATTCTATCCATTATCTCTACCCATGATGCCACTTTTTCACTATCCAGTTTACTTTCATCTATTAGTTCCTTTAAATAAACATCCTGCTTCCCCCTGATTGGAGGGTTATAACAACACATTCAGTTGCAGTAATGTCTGTGATTAAAAGGATTTGCTGAAACATGTCTTCCGAATCAAGCATTTCTCCTCCTTCTCCCTCTTCTTGCCCTATGCTCACCTGCCTCATGTTTCTGTTTAGTATTTTTGCCATTCTCTTCCTTCCTTACATCATCTCACTCATTCTCCATTACTTTTGCCTCCTTAGCTGTTCGATTAACAGCACTTATTTCTTCAATGCAGGCTATAACATTTTCCTTCTCCTCCATGCTTCCTGCTTCTCCGAGTCACCTATGCACCCAGAATGAAAGTCAGGAAGTGCCACACTGAATTGCATCCCTGTATGCTTGTACAAAAAGAGTAGAAGGAGCTCCCCAGTGCCCTGGTCAAATTTTCCATAATCTGTATGAATACCACTTCAGCTCACCAATGAAAAGAGGTGAGTGGCCAAGTGGGACTAACATGGTCAACAAACTGAAAGAGGCTTCTTCAATTTAAGATGAATGCATCCAGTGCACAAGCATTCCTGCAGTGAACTCTGAAAAAGGATTTTTGAAGCTGTCTCTTGTTTGGAGAAGCAAACAGGTCTATCTTTGGGACACCCTACCTGTCATTAATGTCCAAAAATGTCTCCCAGTGTATCACATACTTATTCAGATTTTCAGACTTCCTGCTCAGTTGGTCTGCCATGCTACTGTCTTGAGATATAGGCTGTCCACAGATAGTTTATATTGCAGAGAATCTTTCTAGGCTTGCATGGCCAGCCAGTACAGCTAATAAGAGTGTATCCCTTCTATGTAACATGCCACTGTGACTATTTTTAGCAAACAAGGCACTCATATCAGCTTCAACACTTTAACAGAATAGATAATTGACAGAATCATCCTAATATTAGGTGCTCTCATGATATGTCCATTTATCTTGCACCTTATGATTTGAGATGTGGGCACCTCAGGTCAGATCTGAGACATCTGTGTTCAGGACATAGTTTGGAACAGTCTGAAGGGAATCCATTTTTATGGTCTGTACCATCCATCAATCTAGTTCACTTTTTGATGCAAGGAAGAACAGGTATGTAGTTTTCAAGGGGTCCACCTTTTGATTCCATGTGCCCCTTAGGATCCACTGTAATTCCCTCATGTGTAATTAGGCTAGGATAACTATCAAGACTGTAGTTGCCATGTGGCCCAGGACTCCCTACTGTCTGGCTGCTAACATTTTTTCCGCCACAGTACATAATGGACTGATCAAAGATGGTCCTTTCCCTATGGAGAGGAAGGATCTGCACAGGTTTGTGGCCAGGAGTGCCCCATGGAAAACTATTGTGTGAGAAGGATGCAGGTCTGATTTGCCCATGGTTAAGGTAAAACCAAGGTTGCTGAATCATTACAGGATATATCCTAGGATCATATGCATATCCTGTACTTCCTGAGCATGGATCATCCAATCATTATCCAAGGACTTAGTTGTTTGGCAGCTGTTTGTTGATTAAACTGCACTACATAGCTACTTCTGCTGTGCTCTTACAATAAGAAATTCCAGGCTAATCCATCTTGTGGCAGAAGGTGTTTACCTGGTTTCTATCTGTTGAGGGAACACTTCAGGGTTGTTTACTGGCTAGAGGAAATAGGAGTCAGTTTTCATGATTGTGCTGTTCTCTACTATAAATCAGGGAGTTTGCAAGGCTCTGTGCTCACTTTCAGAGCTCAGCAATGCTTTTCAAGTGTTTCAACTGCATCCAGAGCCACAAAGCCACCCAGACTGTTAAGAATATTTTCTTGATTTTCTGCACTTGGACTTGCTTTATACAGCGATTACTACTGTTTTTGAGCATTTTTAAATTAGGAGTTATGTATTTCACCATAAATTGGCATCTGTGTTGTCCATCTTCATTCTTCCTCACAGATTAGTTCAGGACCAACTTTCAGATCTGACTTGGCCACATACCAAAGACGTTGGATCCAAATCTCGAGCTCCTCCCTCTAACGATAAAGCTCTGTTCTCTCCCTAACTCCTCAGTTAAACCTTTCAGTACTGTCTACCAGGTAATTCTGGGATATCCAAGGCTGGAGGATGGATGGGAGGAAAATGAGGAAGAATGAAAATAGACAACACAGATGCCACATTATAGCAAGTGCATAGCTCCTAAATCTGATGTTGTCCCTTTTCATTCTTCCTCACAGATGGGATAGAATCTCCAGCTACATAGCCTTTGGGAGGTCCTCATGGAAGGACATGCTGGAACACTGAAGAACCAAAGGAAGCTCTGCTTCTAGAGACAATATCCAACAAAGGAAGGATTGGTTTATAGGGATACTCTGTCTTTATGAAAGATAATGTAAGGAGTCCTAGCTGATAAGGCCTGCAGCTCAGAGATTCTTTTTGGTGAAGTAATAGCTACTAAAAAGATGTTTTTTAAAAGACAGAAATTTCATATCTCATTTGTCTGCTGATTCATAGATTCATAGGTAGGTACTAGGCTATCGGCCCATGGGCCTACGTAAGCCTAGCTAACAAGGTTCCCTGGCTTACGCCACCCAAGAAAGTTATTTTCCTGTGCCACTGTCGAGCAGAGACACAGAAGTGATCCCCAGGGTGTATTTCCTATTTCCCATCCACTCATCAAGATTTTTCTTGAAAAGTGCTAATGAAGAACTTTGCTTGACATAGATAGGTAGCCTGTTCCAGAGTATGGGAAGTCTCTGGGACAGGAATCTATCCCTCCAGCATGTCCTGTTTATTGTGGTGACAAGGTTTAGGTCCCTAGAGCATGTACCTCAGAGGGATTGGGATTTCTTTAGGTGTAGCATGTCCAACAGCTTTGGGTTTGACATAGCTTTATATGTTAGGCAGAGATCACCTCGGAGTAGGTGATATGCTACGGAGTAAAGCTGGAGTTTTTTGAGGTGGTTAGTGTAGGGCATTTGTTTGAGGCCAGTAATCCTCTTTGTGAGGTACTTCTGTGGCCTTTCCAGCTGCTGCAGATGTCTTGTGACTTCAAAGTGTTTCTTTGTTAAAACTGTAAGAACCACAGTGAGGTCCTAAGGAGGAGAGGGGTCTTTTATTAGGGGTCTGAGAAGAAGGATACCCTTCATGAAGGCTTTACACAATCTGGTCGTAGCCAAAGAAAGTGATTTATTTCCAGAATGGAAATGAGAATTCACTGCCAACTGAAGTTTAATAATAGAAAAACTAGCCCCTTCTTTAAAACTAGTTGTTAGGAAGAAAAGAGTGGTCAAAACAGGAGCTGAAAAGGGATCAGTATTTTGATTGGAAGCCCAAATAGAAAAATCTTTTCCATTTGCTCCTGTAGACTTTCTTGACAGAAGCCTTCTAGGAGGTCAAGATAATCTCATGAACTGGGGAATCAAACCTGGACTGTCTAACTATTACTGAAAGTGGAGAAACCATGCAGTTAGTTTGAGTTTGTGGAGATTGGGGTGTTGAATTCTGGATGAATGGCACAGGAGATCATGAGTGGGTTCCATTATCCATGGAGGATATTTTAAGTGAGACCAGAGGAAGAAGAACCATACCTGTCAAAGCCATAAGAGGCAATTAGGATAACTGAGCTCTTCAGCCTATGTGCTTTCTGTAAGAACTTCAAAATCAGAGGAAGAGAAAGGTAAGCATACAGGAGACCTGGGGGCCAATCATGTATCAGAGCATCCCTTGGTGACTCCCCCAGTGGGGGGATCAGAGCAAATACTTACTGCACTTGTTGGGGTGAGGCAAATAGGTCACAGCAAGGCTGGCACCAGTTGCCGAAGATCATGTTTAATACTGAATGAATGAGAGACCATTCATGAGGCATCAGAATGGATCTGCTGAGCTTGTCTGCTAGTCTGTTGGTCTACCCTGGAATATGTTTTGAAATGAGAAAGTGGTCCTTCAAGCCCTCCTCACTCTAGAGCATGTAGACATCTGTGCCAAGATTGAAAGCAGTCTAAAGCAATTGCCCATTCCCAAACTCTCATGGCCTCTCTGCAAAGGGGGTAAGATCAGTTTTCTCCTTGCTTGTTGATATACCAGACCACTGACATGTTGTCTGTTTGGGCTGCAATTTTCCCTAGAGGTAGAACATCTTGAAATGCTTGCAGTGCTAGAAGGACTGCTCTCACCTCTAGGACACTGATATACAACTTGGTCTCCAGAGAGGACCACATGCCTTGGACCATCTTTCCCAAAATATTCCCCCCACCCCAACTGGAAGCATCCATTGTCACATTGGAAACTGGGGATGGAAGGGTAAAAGGTCTGCCCAGAAACAGATCATTGGACTGAAGCCACCATTGATTAAGATGTTTGCAGATTGGGTTGAGTCTTATGGAAAATGATAGAGGTTGATAAAGAATGGACCACTGCTCCACCAATGTCCATTGAAAGATGTGCATAAAGAACCTTGCTAGAGGGACTAGAATTGTGGCAGCTGACATTGATCCCATGGCTTAAAGTACTAATTGTGCTGGAGGAGATGGTATGACCCGAACTTGAAGTCTCAGAGATGTGATGTGATGGTATGGAAACCACCTGGGTTGTATATTCCAGAAGGTTCCAATGAATTCCAAAGTCTGAACTGGAACTAGGTTTGACTTAGTATGATATATTGAGATGCCTAAAGTGTTGGAAATCTGGAGCAAGTAGTCCCCGGGGCTGTGCCGAGTCCAAAGGTTTCTACTCTGAATTGGTAATGACTGACTCCCAGCCAAACACATAGATGTCTCATGGATCACCTGTCTATTTTTATGTGATAGTATGCATCCTGGAGATCTATACAGTACATCTAATCATCCTTACTCAGTAGAGGCAGAATGGACTGATCCATGACCATTCAGAACTTTGTCTTCTTTACAAACTAGTTTAAGTGGCTTAGATTCAAAATGGGTCTTAGGTTCCCTGTTTTCTTTGGCACTAAAAAGAAGTGAGAGTAGGTTCAGAATCCTATTTGGTTGGGTGGGACATCTTGGATGACTCTTTTCTGGAGCAGCTTTTGTATTTTTTGAGATTTATCTTCTATTTCACTTAGCTGCATGTCCAGAAGTTTATTTTTCTGGACAGGAGGAGGAAGAGAACATGGTATGCAGTATTTCCTGGATATCTCTTACAGCTCAAGAATGATTGTCTGCCTTATCACAATGGTGGCAAATAAGATCTGAGGACTTAGGGATAGATAGAGCATTATGGGTAGAGGGATGAGTTCAAGATTTGGATCCAAAGTCTTTGGTGTGACAGAGTTGGATCTGAACCCATTTGTGAAGAAGAATAAAAAGGACATCAGATGCATTTATTTAATTTTGTTGCAGAAATAGTCTTTTCTCTGTTTGTTGAATTTTCTAGTTTTGTTTGCCTTTAAATCAGTTTGCAGAGGGGTGAATTAGCTAGGCACTTAGTTTTTTGTTGTTTAAACTACACTAAAGAGCTACTTTTGCTGTGCTCTTACACTAAGAAATTCCAGGATTATCCATCTTGTGGCAAAAGGTGTTTACCTGGTTTCTCTGAGTTGAGAAGCATTTCAGAGAGCTTGAAGTGCTGTTGTTTACTGGACAGAGGGCATAAGAATCTGTTTTCAATCTTTTCTTTTCTCTGATATTAATTAGTTTCAGTGGAGCTGCCCCTGCAACAGCACAGTGCCCTGTATAGTAGCAAATGTCTAGACAGTAATATTCCCCTATAAAATTAGGATTAAGTCCTAAATCTGTTAAACAGTGTGGCGCTGTGCAGAAGTAAGATTAAAGCAGTTAGCTTGTGCATCTAATAGCACTATAACATCCTAGCACTATATAGCATCTTGATCTTAACCACAGAAACTACCCTAGGAGACCCCTGTTAAAACCCAATCCTTAATCCTAAACAGCCGACTCTATCACAGGACTGGATAACATGGATATGCAAATCATAATGTCTCTGTGACCAACTTGGTAGATTTGGACATCCTAAGGCAATGCAGCAATTGTCTCGTGCTCTCAGACAACCAGTTAATCATGAAAGAAAATAACACAGTATGCGACAGATATAAATTCCCAACTTCCTTTGAGACAAAAATCTTACATATAAATGAGGTTGTCAAGAAAACCCACACTACATCCTTCATAGATACCACTCACCAAATGTGCAGATTGTCTTATGGTGAGGTTATTAAAAGAAACTTCCCCAAATCACAAAGAACTCCAAAGTCTCATAATGGCAACACTGCTCCTCATGAATTACTACAACACACATCAAAGCAATACCAAACATCTCACACAAGCCTACACCCAATGGTCCTCCAAAAGCAAACCCCATAAGGCAAGCATACACCTTACCTAATACTCTTGTTAATGGTAACTCTAATGTGTGACACCCAGATGCTCCTCTCACCAGGTTAGACAAGAAGATGATAACAGTTAGTTTAGTTGCCTATCTGGAGCCAGATTCTGCAATTCATTCATAGGTCACTTTTGTATTCATAGGTTAGTACTAAGCTAACTGCCCTTGCGTGCCATTTTAAGCCTAGCCAATTATCCCTTGTGAGACTCAAACCCTGCACCTTGTGTTTGTAAGGCAAACACCTTAACCATTAGGCCACCTTCCCAACCCTCCCAAGCATTCACTCAAGTCACTGAACCCTAAGGATCAATATGATTCTGTCACAGTCCATGCGGGTGTAAATGACCCGAGACATACCTCACTGGACTATATGAAAAGAAACTTAATGAATCTCTTGGAATATGTGCCAGACAGGTACGAGCCTTGCACTGAGCAGCATTCTACCTTCTCAAAGGATAATGCCATAGTATGAATATAAAATGATTTGCCTTTAGTACTTGGCTTACTGTCTGGTGTCATTTCACGGGAATCCAATATCTGTCAATATTGGAGGACATGGTCAACATAAGAGACGGCTGCATCTGTCCCCCCACGCTTTCAAATATTGGCTTAAACTTTATCCACCCCCTTACAGCCTTTTTTAGGCAATGTCAAAAATGACAAAACTATCTACTTTAACTCATTCGAATGGAACTCATGAAGTTTGCACTGTAACTTCCAATGGGTGGAGCCTAAGACTTTTGATAGAATCAAATTATGTCCTCACATTTCAAGCACATGTTCATATGTCTAGAACCATATTGGTTATGAAAGAAGTACAAGGGACAAACCCTTCATTACAAACTATTTTTTATAGTGGTAGTATTCTTTAGGTTATAGGCATTAAATGGAATTTTATAAGTCATAGTAAACACAGTATTACATTTGTAATATTTCATAGGTTCATAGGTAGGTACTAGGCTATACAAGCCCAGCCAAAAAGGTACCCTGGCTTTTGCCATCCAAGAAAATTATTTTCCTGTGCCACTGTCAAGCAGAGCCACAGAGGTGATCCCTGGGGTGAATTTCCTTTTCCCATCCAATCATCAAGATTTTTCTTGAAGAGTGCTAATGAGGAGCTTTGTTTGATATAGATAGGTAGTTTATTCCAGAGTATGGGAAGTCTCTGGGACAGGAATCTATCCCCCTGGCATGTTCTGTTTATTGTGGTGACAAGGTTTAGGTCCCTAGAGCGTGTAGCTCGGAGGGATTGGGATTTCTTTAAGTGGAGCATGTCCAACAGTTCTGGATTTGACATAGCTTTGTATGTTAGGCAGAGATCACCTCTGAGTAGGCGATATGTGACGGAGTAAAGCTGGAGTTTTTTGAGATGGTTCATGAGGGCATCTGTTTGAGCCCGGTAATCCTCTTTGTGAGGTATTTCTGCGGCCTTTCCAGTTGTTGTAGATGTCTTGTGAGGTACATACCAAAAGGGGCATTGTACTCTATAATGGGTCTAATGAGTGATGAGTAGAGGGGAACAATGACCTCTTTTTTTCTGGATGAGAAACCTTTTGTGATGAGGTTAGCCACGTAGAAGGATTTCCCGACTACTGTGGCAATGTGATTATCAAAGGAGAGACTACTGTCCACCTGTGTCCCAAGGGCTCTTATCACATGTTCGGTGTTAAGTATACTACTGCCTATGTTGTAGTTCATGGGTACAGAGGTTTTACCAAAGGGGATGATAATGCACTTTTTAGCATTGAGCTTGAGGCCATGGCTTTGACACCAGGCATCTGTCTCAGTGAGGCCCTTTTGTAGGATATCCACATCATTAGGAGTTTCAATTATGGCTCCTAGTTTGCAGTCATCTGTGAACTTCATTAGCCAAAGACCTTCTGTGTTAGCCTGTACTTCAGAGAAGTAGATACCAAACAGGAGAGGACCCAGGACTGAACCTTGTGGTACTCCACTTGTCACTGGTCTGAAGTCAGATTTGGAGTCTGCTACTTTCACAGTGTGGGTTCTGCCAGTGAGCCAGTTGGCAACCCATCTTGTGACATAGGGATTTATACCTAGTTTAGTGAGTTTATCTATAATTCCAGAGTGGGGGATGGTGTTGAAAGCCTTGGCAAGATCTAGATAGGCTGTATGAACCACCTTACCCTTGTCTACGGCTTTGATGACTGCTTCAAAGAAGTCTATCAGGTTTAGGAGACATGATCGGCCTTTTACAAACCCGAACTGGGTGGGATCCAGAGTATGGAGATTACCAGTGTCTTTGTTCCATGATAATACGTTCCATGGCCTTGCAGACCAGGCTCATCAGGCTAATGGGGCGGTAGTTCCTGGGGTCCATGGTGGCTCCCCCCTTGTGGATTGGGATAACCATTGCTGTGCACCATTCAGCAGGCACAAAGCCTGCGGTGAGGCTATGATTGAACATGGCACTTAGGTGGGGTGCCAGTTTGTTCTATAGTTCATGTAGAGCACAGCCTGGGATGTTGTCTGGTCCCATGGATGCTGTGTTCTTGGCTTTGGAGAGTGTGGTTTTTACCTGTGCAGCCATGATTACAGGAACTTTGCATTCTTCTGGTATAGAGATGGGCTCTTTAGGGGGTGAGAGGGGGGTAAAGTTAGCACTGAACCTATCTACCAGGATGTTGGCAATATCAGTTGGGTCTGTATATTTAGTGCCATTGTGCTGTAACTCAGAGCAGATCTGAGTGTTGCCATTGAAATTCTTGACATAGTTATAGAATGTTTTTGTTTGTGTTTAGAATCAATGGCGATTTTGTTTTCGTAACTAGCTTTGGAGGATTTTATCAGGGATCGCAGCTTCTTACTGAGGCTGACCAGGGAGCTCCTCCACTCGTGGGATTTTACTCTCTCTTTTGCAAGAGTTTCTTCCTTCTGTTGTGCAGTTTGTTTATGGAAGGGGACCACCAGATTGGCTTCCTTTTTTTGCAGGATAGCGTCTTGGTTCTGTTTTGGATAGCACGACCCATCCACTCATGTAAGTGCTTATAAAGTGCAATTGTGTAGGATTCAGTAGTTGTAACTGTATTGTCCATCTGCATAGGTATCATGAAGTTCACCACTTCTGTCTTAAGAAGCATTAAGTTGGCTTTGGAGAAATTTTTTACCATGGTTTCCTTAATGGGGGGTGGAGGCAAGATGTGGATATCTAGGGTAATTAGCTTATGGTCGGATCGGACCAATGAGGCGTTGACTTCAGGTGTGGAACACTGGTCACTCATATTGGTAATGACTAGATCTAGGATATTGTTGCCGCTGGTGGGGGTGTGGATAAGTTGATCCAGGGCATTGGAGTTTATGAATTCCAGAAAGTGTTGAGTGAAGTTGGTACATGAGTAGTTTTCCCAGTTAATAGTGGGGTAGTTGAAATCGCCCATTATTAGGGTGTTTGTTTGAACCCTAATATTTTCCAGTACATCAAGAAAAGAGGAGTGGGAATCCTGGGGCATGGTGGGTGATCTGTAGCAAGCTACAATTTGGATTGCAGTTTTGCCCAGAGTTAGTTGCACTTGGATAACTTTGGCTGTATTATACTGAGCAACTAGCCTGGAGGTGTGGATATCCTTAATGAATATGGACACACCTCCGCCTTTGGTGTTCCAGTCCAGGTTACATGGCCGAAAAGTGTGGTATGAGTTATAGCCTGGTAGTGCAGGGGTTCTCTCTGGAGCCTTGAGCCAGGTCTCAGTCACTGCACAGATATCGATGTTCTCCATTTTAAGGAGTGCCTTGAGTGAGTGCATTTTGAGATTTAGACTTCTAGCATTGAGTAGCATCACCCTCACTTTTTGCTTGCCTGTTCCTGTTACAGTGGTGAATTTGTCATTTGAACCTTGCCTAAAAAAGGCACTATAAGGGCGGCAAGAACCTTAGCCAGTATCCAGAATTCCAGGGGTGACATATTTTATTTTGTAAACAACTTACAATATCTCAGCAATCACTTAACTTACACACATACTGTCAGCAGCATTTTAATAATCTGGCTGAGATCTTTCGTATGAGGCTAAAGAGCTCTGTCTGTGTTACTCGGTTGTTGAGATATTTAGAAAAATGTGAAAATTATATCTATATAGACCTGCATCATAAAAAACAACCAATATCTCTTTACCTGCACTACACAGAGGTTAAATATTAATGCAGTCGAGTTTGCCACTGCACAAGCTTTAAAAAGAAATCTTATAAAACCGTGTATACAGCATGGTTTTGGAATTATCGATGCAAATATGAACAAGCAATATCTGATGCCAAGAGGCATCAGTAAGAGTTAACTGCAGATGCATCTGGGGGTGTCACTCAGATGTAACGAGTTAATCTGTTACTGCTCAAGGCTAGGAGCTTAAACAAAAAACTCGACACCATTCAAGCTCTACTCATTCTAGAGAATGTAGACATGTGTGCCATGACTGATACTTGATTTAAAGCCTTAGAAAGTACTCCAGCAGTGCAAGGCTATAATGCCTTCCACACATTTAGCTCAACAACAGCACAGACTGAGGCCAAAGGTGGAGATATCTCGGTTTATATCAGCAACAAGCATGCCTCCAGACTGATTAAACGGGCTGATGACATGGAACTCATCCACATGTAAGTCACCTTTGACAAGGTCTGTTAAGGTAAACCATTATTACGCAAAATACACAACAATCTCTGGAGAGTTTAATTATTTAGTAAAGCAGTAACACATATGAGGGAGACCCTACTGTAGTTAGGTATGCCTATCCAAAGTAAAAAGCACAGTACAATTTATAGCAAAAATCTGGTATGCATAAAATTTGACCTGTTAGTAACAGCCTGCATTTAAGTGCTGGAACCTGTGTTCTGAGAGACTGCCTTCCAGACTATCTGCAAATATACAGAGCTCAGTATATATTTTTTGTTATAGAGTTTGTTAATTGTTGCTTAGATCTCTGTTGAAACTGTTGTCTCCCTGTTCTGAGAGACTGATCTGCAAATATACAGAGCTGAGTATATTATTTTAGTTTTAGAGTTTGTACTGTTAGTTGTTGCTTAGATCTCTGTTCAAACTGCCCCCCCCCCTATTTTCTGCCATTTCTTCAGTTGGTATAACTGTTTTTTACAGCTTGCGTGTTATCTAACTCAAGGATCACTTTCATAAAATTTGACCTGTTAGTAACAGCCTGCATTTAATTGCTGGAACCTGTGTTCTGAGAGACTGCCTTCCAAACTATCTGCAAATATACAGAGCTGAATATATTTTTGGTTATAGAGTTTGTTAATTGTTGCTTAGATCTCTGTTGAAACTGTTGTCTCCCTGTTCTGAGAGACTGATCTGCAAATATACATAGTTGAGTATATTTTTTTGGTTTTAGAGTTTGTACTGTTAGTTGGTGCTTAGATCTCTGTTGAAACTGTTTTGTCCCACCCACCCTCCTTATGTTTGGTTTGTAGTCTTAAATTTGGTGGCTTTTGCAGTTGCCTGCCTCACTGTAGATTTGATCTGGGATACTCCCCCAGTCCCATCTCTTTATCACATTCTACCTAATAAACTCTTTCTGCACTTGCTTTTAGTCCTTTTTAATTTAATTGCATTTTTTAATCTGTGTTTGGTCTAATATTGCTACATACTAAAGTGTGCTAGCTTGCACTGCATGTAAATTGTTTTTATTACTGTTTTTGCTACTTTTCTGTAAAAAAAACTGTAAGCCTGTTTCCTACCTTTCCTGTACCTAGTGTTCCAGATACAGATTTGCTGTATCCAGGACTGTATGTAAGCTTCTGAACCCCCCAAGCCTTTCTGTGTTGGAGGGAAGCCTTCTAGCTTATCAGTGGGAGTGGTAAGCACTAGGTAACTTGTCAACCACATAATGAGTGGTTCTGGACCAGAAATTGGAGTTATTGGCTGTTTGGGCAATCTCTTCCATCGCTCTCAACATTCTGATTTGAAAGCCTGCATTTGCACTTGTTTCTGTCCTGTACCTCATCTAGTGCAGATACAGATTCTTAGTTTTAGCACTTAAATTTGCTTATTCATGCTCAGCTGTTCAGAAATTGTAAGCACTAAATAACCTACTAATTACTACAGCACTCAACCTTCCTCATTACCTAGAGGAAAACAGTTTTTGTACTTTCTTTTCTCACTTGCTTAGAGAAAAACAGCTCTTGTACTCACTTTCCTCACGTATCTAGAGGAAAATAGTTTTTTATTTAGGCATGTCCAAGGGTCAGCCCCCAGTGTTCTCTCCTGTCTATCTGATGAATCTGGGCATCTTGGGGAATGTAGAAATTGCCTCATGTACACAGACAACCCTCTCCTCCTACCACCCAACACTACAACCTGTGAGAGATGCACTTATCTAGCCAAACTGGAGGTAAAGCTCTCTCCAACCAAGACTGAACTTGACAGTCATGAGGAGAAGGTAAGCATTTGCACTACACCACACTCATCACATAGTCTCACTAAATCTACACCACCAAAATCCACACATAGTAACACAAAAACATTCGCGGAGGCTCTCAATAATAATCTGTCTATGCAACAGAGACCTCCAAAGCAGAAACGCAAACAACCTCCATCCCCCAACACAACCCAAATGACACATATCCCACAGACTCAGTGTGCCACTCAACCACAGCCAATAAGGCAAAACAACATACCCAACACACTAGTCATAGGTGACTCTATAGTCAGGCACACTGATGTCCCACTCACCAGGCTAACAAGGAGAAG
Source organism: Protopterus annectens (assembly GCF_019279795.1). Taxonomy (NCBI): domain Eukaryota; kingdom Metazoa; phylum Chordata; order Ceratodontiformes; family Protopteridae; genus Protopterus; species Protopterus annectens. The sequence continues at coordinate 1,821,198,446 of NC_056732.1, forward strand.
GTTACCGTCAGCTGCTTGTTGGGTGCCAGGATCCACCACATAACCCATGCACTCAGGTCACTCCACAACAAGTACAAATATGACTCTGTCATTGTCCATGTTGGTGTGAATGACCTGAGATGTACCTCCCTGGACTACATGAAAAGAGACATGGAAGAGCTCTCTGATCTTGTAGCCCAGGCAGATATGACCCTTGCCCTGAGTAGCATTCTGCCATCACCCCGAATGATACCGCAGTACAAGAACAAAATGATTGACTTCAACAATTGGCTAAGCTTCTGGTGTCATTCTAAGGGGATCCAGTATCTGTCAGCTTGGAATGACATGGTCGACAGACCACGATACTTTCCACAGATGGCCTGCACCTGTCACCCCTGGGATTCCAGATACCAGCTAAGGCTCTTGCTGCCCCTATAGTGCCTTTTTTGGGCAAGGTTCAAATAACAAATTCACCACCGTAACAGGAACAGGCAAGCAAAAACTGAGGGTAATGCTACTCAATGCTAGAAGCCTAATCTTAAAATGCACTAACTCAAGGCACTCCTTAAAATGGAGAACATTGATATCTGTGCAGTAACTGAGACCTGGTTCAAGGCTCCAGAGAGCACTCCTGCACTACCAGGCTAAAACTCATGCCACACTTTTTGGCCATATAATCTGGACTGAAACACCAAAGGCAGAGGAGTGTCCATATTCATTAAGGATATCCACACCTCCAGGCTAGTTGCTCAGCATAATGCATACGAGGTTATCCAAGTGCAACTAACTCTGGGCAAAACTGCAGTCCAAATTGTAGCTTGCTACAGGTCCCCCACCATGGCCCAGGATTCCCACTCCTCTTTTCTTGATGTACTGGAAAATATTAGGGTTTAACCAAACACCCTAATAATGGGCGACTTCAACTACCTCACCATTAACTGGGAAAACTACTTGTGTACCAACTCCTTAGCTCAATGCTTTCTGGAATTCATAAACTCCAATGCCCTGGATCAACTTATCCACACCCCACCACAGGCAACAATATCCTAGACCTAGTCATTACCAACATGAGTGACCAGTGTTCCACACCTGAAGTCAACTTCTCATTGGTCCAATCCAACCATAAGCTAATCACCCTTGATATCCACATCCCACTCCCACCCCCATTAAGGAAACCACGGTAAAAAATCTCCAAAGCCAACTTCATGCTTCTTAAGACATAAGTGGTGAACTTCATGACACCCATGCAGATGGACAATACAGTTACAACTGCTGAATCCTACACAAATGCACTCTATAAGCACTTAAACGAGTGCATGGATTGTGCTATCCCAAACAGAACCAAGATGCTATTCTCCAGAAAAAGGAAGCCAATCTGGTGGTCCCCTGCCATAAACAAACTGTACAACAGAAGGAAGAAACTGTTGAAAAAGAGAATAAAATCTCATGAGTGGAGGAGCTCCCTGGTCAGCCTCAGTAAGAAGTTGAGATCCCTTATAATATCCTCCAAAGCTAGCTACGAAAACAAAATCACCACTAATTCTAAGAACAACCACAAAGCATTCTATATGTCAAGAATCTCAATGGCAACACCCAGATCTGCTTTGAGTTACAGCACAAAGGCACAAAAATTACAGAACCAACTGATATTGCCAACATCCTGGCAGATAGGTTCAGTGCTAACTTTACCCCCCCCCCCATCCCCCTAAAAGGCCCATATCTATACAGGAAGAATGCAGAGTCCCTGTAATCACAACTACGTAGGTAAAAGCTGCACTCTATAAAACCAAAAACACAGCATCCATGGGACCGGACAACATCCCAGGCTGCGTTTTACAGGAACGTCAGAACGAACTGGTTCCCCACTTAAGCACCATGTTCAATAATAGCCTTGCATCAGACTTTGTGCTCACTGAATGGTGCACAGCAGCAGTTATCCCACTCCACAAAGGGGGAGCCACCACTGATCCCGGGAACTATCAACCTATTAGCCTGATGAGCCTGGTCTGCAAGGCAATGGAATGTATCATCATGGAACTCATAAACAAAGACATTGGTAACCTCCAAACTCTGGATCCCACCCAGTTCAGGTTTGTGAAAGGCAGATCATGCCTCCTAAACCTGATCGACTTCTTTGAGGCAGTCACCAAAGCCGTAGATGTGGGTAAGGTGGTTCACACAGCCTATCTTGACTTCACCAAGACTTTCGACACCATCCCCCATTCTGGAATTATAGCTAAACTCACTAAACTAGGTATAAATCCCTACGTCACAAGATGGGTTGCCAAGTGGCTCACTGACAGAACCCACACTATAAAGTTTCAGACTCCAAATCTGGCCTCAAAGCAGTGACAAGTGGAGTACCTCAGGGTTCCGTCCTGGGACCTCTCCTGTTTGGTATTTACTTCTCTGAAGTATAGGCTAACACAGAAGGCCTCTGGCTAACGAAGTTCACAGATGACTGCAAACTAGGAGCCATAGTCAAGCCCCCAAATGATGTGGACATCCTAAAGAAGGGCCTCGCTGAGACAGATGCCTGGTGTCAGAGCCATGGCCTCAAGCTCAATGCCAAAAAGTGCAGTGTCATCCCCTTTGGTAAAAACTCTGTACCCATGAACTACCACATAGGCAGCAATCTACCTAACACTGAATTTGTCATAAGAGACCTTGGGACCCAGGTGGACAGTAGTCTCTCCTTTGATAGTCACATCACCACAGTAGTCAGAAAATCCTTCTACGTGGCACACCTCATCATAAAAGGGTTCTCATCCAGGAAAAAAGAGGTCATTGTTCCCCTCTACTTGATGCTCATTAGACCCATTATAGAGTACAATGCCCCTTTTGGAATGTATCTCACAAGACATCTGCAGCAGCTGGAAATGCCACAGAAGTACCTCACAAAGAGGATTACTGGCCTCAAACAAATGCCCTACATTGACTGCCTCAAAAAACTCCAGCTTTACTCTGTAGCATATCGCCTACTCCGAGGTGATCTCTGCCTAGCATATAAAGCTATGTCAAACCCAGAGCTGTTGGACATGCTACACCTAAAGAAATCCCAATCCCTCCGAGGTACACACTCTAGGGACCTAAACCTTGTCACCACAATAAACAGGACATGCTGGAGGGATAGATTCCTGTCCCACAGACAGGCTACCCATCTATGTCAAGCAAAGTTCTTCATTAGCACTCTTCAAGAAAATCTTGATGAGTGGATGGGAAATAGGAAATACACCCCGGGGATCACTTCTGTGTCTTTGCTCGACAGTGGCACAGGAAAATAACTTTCCTGGGTGGCGTAAGCCAGGGAACCTTGTTGGCTAGGGTTACGTAGGCCCTTGGGCAAATAGCCTAGTACCTACCTATGAACCTATAAGAATAACAATTATCGGTCAGATCACTACCATCAACCTATAAGAAATTGTTTGTTATTACACTTATTAAATAAAGGCATTCAAAAAATATCAAGTGAGTAAATGCATCAGTGACCGGAAATAGACAGATACAATTACATATATATTTTCTTCAAATTAGAATTATCAATGTTGTAAATCAGACTGTTTCTTATGGGAAATCCAAAGAATGCTGTCTAAAGCACAGTGTGGAAATTAATTTGATACATTCATGAGTTCTGGTTAAATTGCAGTTTCAGCTATATACTAATACATCCATGATTTCCAGTTAATCTGCAGCTTCAGCTAAATACACAGACATGCACAGTTCTCTTGTTTGCACATAGTGTCTTACATCTGTAATGACTTCATTAAGACGTTATTCTACATCAATCTCCCTTTGATACTTAGAAAGCATCACATTCTTAAAATATTCTTCAGTTCTTAAACACATTATCAAATATCCTTCCAAAATCCTTGAACATCAACTTATCTTCTTGACATGTATTATTTCTCTCTGAAAGTGGTACAATATGAAGTTTTTCAATATGCAAAATTTGCAGCAATAATTCAGCTCTAGATGCAATTTTATTATCATGATTTTACATAAGAGTTATGAAAAAAGGGAAATGCTTCTAGCACAGCTATCTGGAATTTTGTAATCAATTATATGCCCTTTGTGAATATCAACATGATCTATATAAGATGCTTGTGTTACAAATGTATTAGAACTGTATGTCATGTGTATATCAAACTGCTGGTACAAAGTGTGCATTGAAAAGGGTTTTTGCAAAGTGCTTAAAATGTATCCAAAGTGTACCCTACTTAAAAAGAACAGAAATGTACATCCACTATTGTAACTGTTTAGATGTATGTATTTTAACAATGGAAACTGGGATACAGGAGGTTACCCTCAGTCTAGTAAATTAGAAAAATAGCTGAAATTAAATAACTTTACGGCAGCAAGGAGACACAATGTCTAAAACTAGGAAACTTTCTGTATTGCTTTTAAAGTTTTTTTATTGTTTTGTGACTTCTAGCATTTATCAAATATCTGAGGAAAAGCCCTTGTCTATGTGTTTTTACAGGAAGATGCTAAATGATACCAGATGCCATCAATGGTTGCTTTGGGCCTGGGGCCTAGAAGTCAGATGACAAAAAATTATGTCATTCTGCAAGCTTGCCCAGCAGTAGTATTTGAGATATTAATTTACGAAGTCTCTGAGTGGGAGACAACATTCTGTATTTTGTCTTTGACCTGACATCAGCTAGAGGATCCATTCACCACACATTTGTCTTGCTCTGTAAGTAAGTTGACTAGGGTATAGTAATTCTCTTATATTTAGTCAGGAATATAGTGAAGCATAGTTTAGATGTTTTTCTTCATTTATTTGAGACTGTCCTCCAATGTTGTTTTAAATATTTCCTGTGGTTTGAAATCAGATGTCACTGTGAATATATAGTTCATAGTTCATAGTTCAGTACTAGGCTAACTGCCCTTGTGGGCCATTTCTAAGCCTAGCCAATTACCCCAAGTGAGAATCAAACCCTGCAGCTTGTGTCTGTAAGGTAAACACCTTAACCATTATGCCAACTTCCCCCCATATACTTAGTATTGTCTTGTTCTTTTATTATTAAACCTTTCACTGTGGCTGATCTGTGTAGAGATATTTAAGTTCTGAGAGTACATGCATACATGCATACTTATCTGATGACACTGTGGGCCACTCCTAATAGCCTTGCTCTTGGTCAAACTACCATTTGCATTGATAGTAACATTATACAGTAAGATTGAACACCCTTTTTTAAGGGCCTTAAAGTAACTGATAAGGGGATCTACCTTATTGTCTGGGCAAAGGGAGCGTATCTAGTAAATCTGTGCTAGCCTTTCCCATGTGTGTGTAAAATAAATCTCTAAGAGTGTGTGTGTGTCAGCTATTGGGCAGGGACACAAGGCACTGGCTGGACAGAATGAGAGAGAGTGTTGGATGACTTGGCTTGGAACCCTGGCTAAGGACACAACTCTATAGATGTGCCAGTGAGGAGTCTTACTGGGTATTTGGAGAAAGAGGGAGAAGCCAGCCCCGGACTGACTTTGGTCTCTGTGTGCTCTTAAGGGAAATTGCACCTGATGTAGAGAGCTGCATCTGGAAATACTGTGTGTGTACTTGTCAACATCTCAGTGTACGTCCCCCCACTGTTACTAGTAGTGTGGATTGAGATGCCTTGATTACTGGTCCGGTGGTGGGGTATCACATCAATCCCACCCCTATATGATGCTTAGAAAGCATCACATTCTTAAAATATCCTTCAGTTCTTAAACACATTATAGGTTCATGGGGTGGCACTAGGCTATCTGCCCTAGGGCTTATACAAGCCTAGCCATAACAATTCCCTGGATATTTCTTCCCACAATTTTTACTTCCTGGACCCCTGTCTTGCAGGGCAACTGACGTGATCGCAGGGGTGAATTTCCTATTTCCCATCCAATTGTCAAGGTTCCTTTTGAAGAGGGCCAAAGAGGTGCTCTGCTTGACATGTATGGGCAGTCTATTCCAGAGTATGGAGAGTGTCTGGGTTAGGAACCTATCCCTCCAGCATGTTTTGTTCATTGTGATGACAAGGTTTAGATCCCTGGAGTGTGTGGTTCTGAGGTATTGGGATTTATTTAAGTGGAGCATGACCAACAGCTTAGGGTTTGACATGGCCTTGTATGTTAAGCAGAGATCGCCTCTGAGTAGACAATATGCCACAGAGTATAGCTGGAGTTTTTTTAGATGGTCAGCATAGGGCATCTGCTTTAGGCCTGTGATTCTTTTAGTGAGGTATTTCTGCAGCCTTCCAGCTGTTGCAGATGTCTTGTGAGGTACACACCAAATGGGGCATTGTACTCCATACTGGGTCTAATGAGGAATGATTACAGTGGGACAATGACCTTCTTTTTTCTGGATGAAAAGCCCTTAGGTTCATAGATTAGTACTAAGCTAACTGCCCTTGCAAGCCATTTTAAGCTTAACCAATTATCCCTTGTGAGACTCAAACCCTGCACCTTGTGTTTGTAAGGCAAACACCTTAACCATTAGGCCATACATACATAAAAGGATTTCCTGACTGTTGTGGCGATGTGGTTATCGAAGGTGAGACCACTGATCACCTGTGTCCCTAAGTCTCTCATCACACTTTCGGTGTTTAGTGTACTGCCACCTATGTGGCAATTCATAGGTACATGGTTTTTCCCAAAGGGGATAACTATACATTTTGTGGCATTAATCTTGAGCCCATGGCTCTGGTACCAAGTATCTGTTTCTGTAAGGCCCTTTTGTAGAATATCCACATCATTTGGGGATTCAATAATAGCTCCCAGTTTGCTTGCAACTCTGATACTCATCTAGCTGATGTGATGGCTACTAGAAACAAAGTCTTCCAAGACAAAAATTTCAGTGGACACGAATGGGCAGGTTCAAAGGGCGGTGAAGTTAGCTTGGACAAGACAAAGTTCAGATCCCAGGAAGCTTCCGGTTCCTAAAGGGGGGGGGGTCTCAGCTAAGTAGCACCTTTAAGGAAGGTTATACACAATCTGTGTGACATTAGGCTAGACTCATGCAGCCCCAAATGAAAATTAGATATAACTGCCAATTGGACCCTAATTGTGGCAGCAGCAGATCCCAGATGGAGAAGTTCAGACAAAAATTCTAAAAACATTGGGATGGATGCAGTGTAAGGATCTACATTCCTTTCTTCACCCCAGATAGAAAACCTTCTACATTTGCTAGAGTATAACCTCCTGGTGGAAGGTTTATGTGAAGACGTGAGAATGTGGGTCACAGCAGGTGAAAAGTCATGAAGCCTGAATAGGGATGGAATTGGAGCAGCCATGCTGTCAAGTTGAGGGTGTTGTAGGCTGGGGTGAAGGGAGCCTGACATGTGTGTCAAGAGGTCTGGCACTGGGTCCAGAGTCCACAAATTGTCTAGTAGATGAGGCCCGAGAAAAGGGAACCGAATTTGACGAGGGGGCCAGTAAGGAGTGATGAGAATCATTTTGCTTCCTAACAGCTTTGCTTTCATAATCACCTAGGATATGAGAGGAAAGGGAGGGAAAGCATAGAGGAGTCCCAGGGGCCAATCATGTACAAGTGCGTCCCTCAGTGATTCCCTCGGAGGGGGATAAGGGAAAAATCACTGCTGCATTTGTAGTTGATCGGGCTGGCGAAGAGATCACAGCAAGGCTGTCTTCATTTGCGGAAGTTCTGTTCTGCTATTTCCTGATTCAAAGACCACTCGTGAGGCATTAAGATTGCCCGGCTGAGTTTGTCAGCTATCACAATGGTTGTCCCTGGGATGTGCATTGCCACCAGAAAGTGCAGGAAAGATATCGCCCACTTCCAAACATGGATAGCCTCTCGGCAAAGGGAATAAGATCTGGTTCCACCTTGTTTGTTGAGCTACCATACCACTGACATGTTGTCTGATTGGATTGCTATCGTGCCTAGAAGGAAAGAGTCATGAAGTGCTTGCAATGCTAGAAGTACTGCCCTCACCTCTAGGACATTGATATGCAGGTGAGTCTTGTGATCTTGCCATGTGCCTTGGACAGTCCTGCCTAGATAATGCCCCCACCACCCTATCTGGGAGGCATCCATGGTCACAGTAGCAATGGGTTGGCGAGGAAGGAATGGGGTGCCTGCTGTGAGTTGGCCGCTTTGAATTCACCAACGAAGATCCTTCTTGCAAGACTCTGTTATGAGGATGTGGTGAGATAGACGCAGTTGTTGAAAAGACCGCTGCGACGATAGAAGCCATTGAAGAATTTGCATGTGTAATCTGGCGAGAGCGACTAACATTATGGTGGATGCCATGGTCCCTAAGAGTTTCAGCACCGTCTTTGCCTTGACTTTCTGTAGAGGTAGTAGACAGAGAATTTGTTGTCTGAGGTTCTGCACTCTTTCTGCGGGAAGATGAGCTAACATGGTGACTGTGTCTATTTCTGTGCCTATAAAAGTCACAAATTGAGAGGGCGATAAGGCAGACTTTTCCCAATTTATTGTAATCCCCAACTGGGAACAAAGCTGGATAGTGGAATCTCTGATTTGTAGGAGTAGATGCCTGGTGGGGGTGGTCAGGAGCCAGTCATCTCAGTACGGAAACACTTGGAATCCTAGACGTCTCAGGTGAGCTGTCACTACCGCCATATATTTGGTGAACACCCTGGGGGCTGTGGTGAGACCAAAGGGCAGAGCATGAAATTGGTAATGACTGGCTCCCAGCCGGAAGTGTAGATGACTTTTTGATGCTCTTTCCATTTTTATATGGTAGTACACATCTTGGAGGTCTATGGAGCACATCCAATTGTCTTTCCCTAAGAGAGGGAGTGTAGACTACAGTGTCACCATCCAGAACTTGGCCTTCTTTACAGATTCATTTAGCTTGCTGCGGTCCGATATGGGCCTCCAGTCCCCTGTATGTTTTGGCACTAAAAGGAATCTGAAGTAAGTTCTGGATCCTATCTGGTCTGCGGGGACGGTTTGGATGACTCTGTTTGCGAGCAACTTTCTCACTTCTACAGTTGCTTGATCCCTGTGATTGGGTGGAGCATCCAGGATCTTCCTGGGAGGGTGGTGTGGAAGACAAAAGGGTATGGAGTAACCTCTGGTGCCTATTCTTTGTACCCATTTGTCTTGGGTGATGTTTAGCCAGGCTTCTGGATACAAAGATATGCGACCCCCGACTGGCCCCAGAGAAGCACAGCCGGGCCCCATATCAGGAGCACTGATAGGGATTGCCTTGAAATTAATTGTGGCCTCCCTGGTTTTGCAGGCCCCCCCCTGCCTCTAGGGCAATGTCTACCATTTGCTCCTCCTCCTCTGCCTCTGAAGGAGGAGTCACCCTGTGCATCCTGGAAAAATCTCTGGGACTTCTTGAACCACATTTTACCACCTCTCTGACCCTTAGGATATGGTCTAGAGGGGATGGTAAAACATACTCCCACGGCAGAGAGCATTTTCCCTTCTTGCTCACACCTGGTGAGTGTATCTTTTACCTTAGCTCCAAACAATGAAGAACCGTCAAGGGGAGCATTGGTAAAGGTAGACTTGAACGGCTCTGCAAAATTACATAAGCGCATCAAGGAGTGCCTCCTAAAGGAAACTCCTGAACCTGCTGCCCTGCTCGCTCCATCAGCTGCATAAGAAATCAGCCTCAAGGAGGAGTTAATGATGGAATTTAAAGTGGACAACTGAGCAGACACCTTCTCAGGGACTCCTTCAGTAGATGCACCTTGTAGAGTATCTCCTAGCTCCTTAAGAATATCTCTTTAAAGCCTCGTAAAATGTGTAAGAATGTTCAGCGATTTGAGTGTGAATGTCACTGAAGGAAAGATATGCTTCCTGTATCTGTCCATCGTTTGAGCCTCCTTATTCGGTGGATGGACAGATGAAGAATTCTCCGCTAGCTCCTTCTTAGTGGCCACCACCACCACCATGGCATATACAGGCAAAACCTTGGAAATAATTATTTCTATTTGGGGGCAGACAGAAACTTATTGGGTTTTCTGGGAGATGGCTCCACAGCATCTGGAGTCTCCCACACCTTCCGACAAACAAGGTCTAAAAGCTCATCAAAAGGTGGAGACACCCAAGAGGCTAAAGGTTGAGACCCAAAAGCCTTCAGGTACACTGACTCCACATCAGAAGTGGTAACAGTGGGCCAGCCACCTCTCTGCTTAAGGATCTCTAAGATGTCTACAAAGGAGACATCATCAGTGGATGACTTGGGTGACCCTTCTGTCTCCTCGACGTCAGTGTCGGAGGTAATGGACTCATCCTGGGAGTCTACATGCTTCATCTTACATGTCCTCTTCTGAGGGGGTTCCTCAGAAGGATATTCTAGGAAGGTCTTGGAAGACTGGGGACCACCAACCGGGGGCTCCTGAGGCTGTGGGTCTCTGCTGTCATGAGAGAAAGTAGGTGCTGTAAAAGAGGTCGGTGCCTGAGGGGGAAGAGTGCAGGCACCCTTGTGTGGAGCTGATGAGAGAGACAGCACACTCCTCATCATCTCGAAGGCAGATCTCTCTGGCTCCGACGACTGCCTCAGCTCAGAGGAAATGCAGGAAGTCAACGGCTCCAGAGCTATCGGCTCCGAGATGGATATAGGGTCTAAGCTCACCCTAGCTGACGGACCGAGAGGGAGACTTGGAACGGAGGAGGTTCGGGTCCAAGTGTCACTGTCAGGGTTGACCAGTGAGCTTCGGCTCCTAGACATCACAGATGGCAACAAAGGTGTCGGAGCAGAAATTGGCTCCGAGACAGCCTTGATGGGAGCTGGAACCAAGGGTTCGACAACACGTGGTACTGAACACTCTAGCTTCGAAGGCCTGATACAACTCGGAGGAGGAACCACAATGGGGAGTTTATCTCAGGTGGCTCCGGAACCGACTGGGTTGGAGCCAACATTTTTGGCAAGGCAGACAACTTCAGGAGTCCAAGCACTACTCTCTCCACATCTTCCTCTGACAGGCTCCTGGAAGATCCAGATGACAGTGTAGGTGATCTGGATCTCTACAGAATTGGAGAACTTAAAGTTGGGGAGACCGGCAAGAGATCTCTGGACCATCTGCAATGTAGTCTTTTAGTAGGCGGCTCTGAAATGCTTGGGGCCAAAACTGAAGTGCCAATATCAACAACCTCGATTGGGTCCAAGGACAGTGGAGTCAAGGAAGTAGAAGTCTTATCCGGTTTAGATATTTTTTGAGGTGGTTCCCATACCCTAGTCGGTGCAGGAGAATGCCTTTTGGCCGCCTTAACCTTCTCTTTCTTAGAAGACTGTGATTTTGAAGAGGAAGATGAACTCTCTATGTCTTCCTCGAAAGAAGGCTTGAGGAGACTTTCAAAATTAACTTGTTCTTCCACTCCTGGAGAACTCTGGAGCTGAAGGAATGGCAGAATAAACAAGTTTCCTGCAAATGAATGGCTCCGAGACAATAAACACAATTACTATGGCCATCTGTAATTGACATCTTCTGGGAGCACTTTACACATTTTTTGAAACCCGAGGGTTTGTGGTCTTTAGACTCTTTAGACATAATAACTAGCTAAGCAGGAACACACAAGCACAATGAGGTCTAGGTCCTCTAACTTAAACAGGCCTAGCCCTAACCACACTCACACACACACACAAGGAAGAAGTAGACAGGACTAGGTCCTCTAACTTACACAGACCTAGGTAGATAGGCTAAGTCATAGAAAGAAGGTCAGAAACTATCAAACGACACTGCACACAAGCTAAATTTCAAACTATCTAAATTTCTTTTTAAATTAGAAAAGCACACTCATAGGGCAGACTAGCAGAGAAATACTCTGTAATAATCAAGAAAAACACTGCACCAATATAACAGCAAATATAAGCACAAATGCGCAACGTTAATAGAAAAACTAGCACACAGGGTATCAAAAGGGAGAACAACAAGGGCCAACAGCCAACCAGTTCTCAACAACCAACTAATTTAAAAGTCAAAAACACTCCAACAGGTCAGACAATACTCCTAACACTACTAACCTCTATCTGGAACAAGATAAATCGCTATAGGTAACAGTAATGTAATAATAATAGAAAAAGTTTTAAACTTAGCCACGGCCAAGCAAGAAGTACATCTGAACTCGTAGACGTGGCAAATTAGATCTGGGGATTGTGCTGGTGCACTATGGGATACCTACCTAACCACGAGCCAACTAAGAGACTTTGAGCTTGTAACAGGCTGAGTCAGAGCCGAGGATTGGCTCCAAACCCATATGTAAGAATGAAAGCAAGATAGGACTACAGAACATGTTCATTTTAAACTTAAGAAAATTAGTAGTGCCATTTAGGTAGTTAGTACACTGACTTCCTGTCTGAATTGAAAAAAAAAAAAAAAAACATCCAGAAAGTGTGAATAGAATGCATTATATGAAGAATAGATATTAGTAGTACTAAAAATATAGTTGTTCTCCTAATGATTCAGAGCTATACTGGCATATGTATTTGAAGGATAACTTCAAGTAATGAACAGACAGTCTCAATTGTCCTTCCAGTCTGTTCTTCCTTATCACATAGGAACTGTCTGATGGTGTCCATGCCATAGTCATTTGTTATTACAGTAAATAAAGAAACTATATCTAAAATAACAAAATAAAAACCAACACAGGTATTACTTCATAACATTTATATAAGTTTTCCAGGAAATCATCCGTGTCATTTATATAACTTCTAATTTCACACAAAAAAGGACTTAACACATGTTCAAGGTATAAAGAACTGGTTCAATCACCCATCCTTTACCTGAAACAATGGTTCTCATTGGCGGGGTCTGTAGATTTTTATGTATCTTTGGAAGACCATACAAAAAAGGGTCACAGGATATGAAACTGATAGGTAATTAAACAGCTCTACAGAAATATCATTTGAAAGTTGCAGATCATATACAAGACTTTTAACTCTATGAATAATATTTTGCATATTTACAGGAAAAATCATCTTGAAAAAACTGTCATTCATCAAAAAATCATTCATAAGGTTTATATATGTGGCTTTATCTAAAATCAAAGTAGCCCCGCCCCTGTCCACTTGTTTGACAATTATATCAGGAGTATTCCTTAGTCTAAGGTGTCCAACTCTTCTTTAGTTAAATTATGGTGTTTCATAGTTCTATCTTGGGTATACAACTCCTGAATTTATTTTTCACATATATCATGAAATGCAGTGATGACCAGGGCACTAACAGGGACAAAGGCACTAGAAGTTTTTAAAACATTGACAGTTTTCTGTCTTTTTAAAAATTTCAAATTCAAATTACAGAGAAATATTTTTAAATTGGTTGAAGCGTCTTCTAGAGTCATTACTACATAGTACAAAGCGTAACCCCTCACGTAATAATGAAATATCGGATTCAGTCAAAATTAGGTTAGAAAGATTAACAATCACCCGTTAATTGCTCATCTCCTGTTGTTCGAGTGACTCCATGTTTCTGGGCTGTTGTAGCTTCTTCTGATTCCTTTGGCTCTGCCTTCTGTTCTCTCTCTGGACGCAGTTCTCCTTCTGGTCTCTATTTTCTCCAGTAACTACAACTTCAATAAAGTTTGTGATTGCTGAAAAACCTTACTTTGTACTGATGGTTACAGCCAATAAAATCGCCTCTTCCTGTGTCATAGTTCTTTGATTGGTAGATACACTTACCTCTGATAAGGAACCGGGAACTTCAATATCCTGCTCAGTTATGGGATTGCTTCTAGTTTCAGGTACTTCAAACGAATTCAAATCATACATGGGAATTTCTGAGAGAATTATGAGTTGTAGTCATTATATCTCCTCTCCTCCCTTTATACCAGAAGAAAATATGGCCATCCTGGAAATCATGAATATCATGCTATAATTTATGCTTTTTGTATGTTCAAGACATTTGTTATACTCATTCAAATGTTCCAGAATTCTACTGTAAATCTATATACAGTCTTTGAAACATGGCATAGCTGAAATATATCCTTCTAAAATAATGATATTCTTATGCAGCTCCCTTTCTACATCATAAAAAAATTAATTCATCAGCTGCATATAATCCAGTCTTAATATTTTAACATATTTTATGCAGAATGGGTATCAGTGTAATAATATGAACAAAGCAACAAAGAAGGGCCCCTTAATATATATAACTCATTTTAATGTTAGAACTAGTAAGTTTTGAGTATTATTAGACATAACTGAACTATTTTTAAATGCTCATCCTTATTTGAACAACATTGTAGGTAACGGTCCATGTTTTTCATATAAAAGAAGAAGGAACCTTAAGCAACAACTGTGCTATAAAGAGGTTAACACTACTAAAAAAACTAAGCACAGTTTTAGACATTGTTCCATCCCATGCCTTAATTGTGTGAATTCTAAATACATATTGAAAGATAGAGTTTTTACAAATCCAGTAACCCTAAAGAGTATTGAGATTCGATGTTTTACAACTTGTACCACTGAATATGTGGTATACCTAACCACCTGCCTAGTTTGTCCAGCTATCTATACAGGGAAGTGCAGTACAAGATTTAAGGATAGGATCACTGAGCATGTTTCAGACATAAAAATAAAAGTTTAATTTAATGCTCTTGCAAAACATTGTATGGAGAAGAGTTCAGAGCATAGTTTTAAATTTAGAGCAGTCCAAGTGGTTTTTTCCCAATATTAGGGGTGGTGACATTAAAAACAAATTAGAGATAGCAGAATATAGATGATTTTAAAGTTAAATGCTGAAAACCTCCCAGGTCTTACTGCAACCATTAGTATAAAACTAGTGTTGAAGGAGAAACAGATGAAATTATAATATAGTTTGTGGATATTCATATTTATATTATTTCCTTTTAAGCATACATATTTATATGATTTATATGTTTTTTTTTTTACAAATGCTATTTAATGTTTGTCTCATGTTTATTACCAGTTTTTAATGGATGAGTATTTTTGATTGGCTGGCTGTGTCATTGTTTTTACATATATAATGGTCTGTTAATTTGTATTTTCATGATGCTGAGGAAGGGTAATTCAACCTGAAAGCTTTGTGGATTTTAACTTTTGTGGATATTAAAATTTGTTTCCTGACTTCTCTGGTCTGGCTTTTTTGTTTTAGCTTTTATAGATTTCCCCCCAAGATACCAGCATCTTGCAAGAGTTTAACATAGACAAATGACCTAAAATGCAGTATGAAAAAATGCATTATAATGTCTTTGCAAAATTGTCTACCCAAGTTACTTATTCCATTATAAAATACTCCTAAGAGCTGACCCAGCAGTAAGGATTCTGGGAGCATATATAGACAGAAATCTGGGGTCTGACCAACACGTAACTAAGATATTAAGAACATGATTGTATGTTGCCCAACCTATGGGTAAGGGTATGGAATCCAGGTCCAAGGAAGTTATATTGCCACTCTAGTTGGCCCTTATCAGACCTTGCTTTAGTGGGAATGCCCACAAGGATTTCTTACCAGGAGAATTCAAGGTATGAACATCGTTTCCTACACCGATTGTCTAATGGCTTTGTCTCTGTAGTTAGTCTCTAAAGGCTGCTGAGAGCAGACCCAGTCCTAATGGAACTGCTGCACATGAGCAAACAAGCAGCATCAGAAACACTAGCTCTATGGATCTGAACTTTGCTTGTGTCATAAACAGAACATGCTGGAGTGGAAGATATGTGTCCCAAAGGATCCCTGCACTACGGAATAGGCTTCCTATTCATTTAAAAGAGTTCATCCTTGACACAACTGAAATGGAATCTTGACAATTGGATGGGAAACATAGCTCTCAACCAATCAAGGAGAAATCTCAATAGAATCAGGGACAAATTCAGAAAAAATCAGGGACAATCAGGGACACTTAAAATATTAGTTCTACTAAATGGAGGCATTAACAGAATTAGAGAATGTGAATTAATATACATTTCCTGAAGTAAAAGAAGTTTTCATCTCTTAATTATTGCCATTATTTATTAAGTATAATTTACCACCTTTTGTCCAAAAGGTACCAGTGTTCAGAGGGATTAAGAGGGACAGATCTAAAATTTGAGTCAAAATTAGGGACATCCCTGAAAATCAGGGACAGTTGAGAGGTGTGATGGGAAATCATAAATTTACCCCCTGGTCTGCCCCCCATATTACTTATGGACAAAGGCCATCAATAAAAAAGTAGAATCCTAACCAACAAGCCTCACAAATCCCTTAGTTACCTACCTACAAACATGTCCCCACCCACCATGAAATTCGAGATACAAATGGGTTTGGGGTGCAAGCCTAGGCTTGTAAGTTCCTCAGTAGCCATTAGCCTAGGACTAACCTATGAACCTATACATCATTGGCTCAGATGCAAACTTTGATGCATTCTATGATAAAAAATAGGAGGTTTCTACTGCAATTCAGACAAAAATCCAAAGCAGATCAGTGAGTACACAGCATGGTAAGGTATGGCACATTTTTCTGTCTTAGTTTGGAGGATACTGAAAGGAATTCTCATGGTAAAGAAAAGCAGTGACAGAAATAAGAATTTATTGAGAGCACCCCAGCACTATCAGGTTTTACCTCTTATCATGCGTTCCGGCCCCAAAATCCGGACAATACCAAGAAAGGAGGGGGGGTATCCATATTCATCAAGGACACCCACACCTCAAGACTGGTGGCAACGCACGATGCATCGGAGACCATCCAGGTGCAATTAACCATAGGCAAGACTGCTCTGCAAATTGTAGCATGTTACAGGCCACCCTCACAAACTCAGGAACCTCACATGGCCTTCCTGAAAACACTAGAGGGGATAAATGTATCACCAAACACCATCATACTAGGTGACTTCAATTACCCTAATATAGACTGGGAACACTACTCAAGCCCAAACACCCTAGCCCAAAAGTTCCTGGAATTCATAAACTCAAATGCCATGGAACAACTAGTCACCGTCCCCACAAGAGGAGAAAACATACTTGATCTCATCATCACGAACATGGGAGCACAATGTTCAACACCGAAGTATACCCTCACTGGTGAGATCAGATCACAAACTAATCTCGCTGGAGGTCCTCATCCCACCCCACCTGAAATAAAAAGACCACAGTAAAGAACTTCTCGAAGCCGACTTCACACTTCTAAAGACTAGTGTGGTCTCCTTTAAGGCCCCGAGCCAGCGGAAAACAGTACTCAAGCCGCTGAATCACTTACAAATGCCTTCTACCAGCACCTGCAGGACTGCATGGACAAGGCAATCCCAAGCAAAACAAAGACTCTTTGTACCAAAGGCAAGCCCAGTCTGGTGGACCCCAGCCATAAACAAACTCTACAACAAAAGGAGGAAGCTACTACAAGATAGAGCAAAATCCTTAAAAGGTAAGACACCCTTGATCACTATAAGTAAAAACTAAGAGCTCTCATAAAATCATCCAAAGCAAATTTTGAGAGAAAAATAGCTAAAGACTCAAAAGACAATCATAAGGCCTTCTTTAGCTATGTTAGAAACCTGGGAGGAAACTCCCAGATATGCTCAGAACTAGTTCAAAATGATGTGAAGATTACTGATCTTACAGACATTGCCAACATACTGGCTGACAGGTTCAGTGCAAACTTCTCCCCCTCCCCAAAAGGAGAGATATCTATACCAAGCGATTGCAGCCCCCAAACATCTCCAACGCCCAAGTGAGAACTGCTCTCTCCAAAGCAAAAACACAGCATCCATGGGACCTGATGGTGTCCCCGGCTGTGTGCTCCACGAACTCAACGAGGAATTAAACCCACAGCTAGGACAGCTGTTTAATCATAGTCTTACCTCTGGATACGCACTCCAGGAGTGGCGACTGCAACTGTGGTCCCACTTCACAAAGGCGGTGCCTCCACCGACCCTGGAAATTACCGGCCCATTAGCTTGACAAGCCTTATCTGCAAAGCCATGGAGAGGATCATAATGGACCTCATAAATAAAGACATAGGGAATTTGCAGACTTTGGATCCATCCCAGTTTGGCTTTGTCAAAGGCAGATCATGCCTTCTAAACTTGGTTGACTTTTTCAAACAGTCACCAAAGCCATTGATGAGGGAAAGGCAGTCCATACAGCCTACCTCGATCTGGCAAAGGCCTTGATACAATACCCCACTCGGGTATCATTGAAAAACTCATCAGCTTAAATGTTAACCCATACATCACAAGATGGGTTGCAAACTGGCTGAGTGACAGAACCCACAGGGTCAGAGTTGCTGGCGCCATGTCAGACTCAAAGCCTGTCACAAGTGGTGTACCACAGGGCTCAGTCCTGGGCCCACTCTTGTTTGGCATCTACTTTTCCAAGTACAAGCAAACACAGGAGGGTTATGGCTGACAAAGTTTGCAGATGACTGCAAACTGGGCCATAGTAGAA
Source organism: Protopterus annectens (assembly GCF_019279795.1). Classification (NCBI taxonomy): domain Eukaryota; kingdom Metazoa; phylum Chordata; order Ceratodontiformes; family Protopteridae; genus Protopterus; species Protopterus annectens. Next base: position 1,821,216,718 of record NC_056732.1, read on the forward strand.
AACACATCTGACACAGATATCCTTCAGAAGGGTCTCACAGAAACGGATAACTGGTGCCAGAGCCATGGCCTAAAGTTAAATGCCAAAAATGCATAGTCATACCCTTTGGGAAAAACAAGGTTACCCCTAGCTACCAAATAGGTGGCAATCCACTGAGCACAGAAGAAGTTATCAGGGACCTGGGGACCCAGGTTGATAGTAGTCTGTCATTCGACACCCATGTAGCTAAAGTAGTTAGGAAGACCTTCTACATTGCCCACCTTATCATGAAGGGATTCTCATCTAGATCAAGGGAGGTCATAGTCTCCCTATACTCATCACTCATCAGACCAATGATTGAGTACAATGCCCCATTCGGAATGTATCTGACCCAACACTTGCAGCAGCTGGAGAGGACACATAAGTTCCCCTCCAAAAGGATAAAGGGTCTCAAACATCTGTCCTATGCTGCCCGACTGAAAGGACTCCAGCTGTATTCAGTCGCCACCTTGCTCAGAGGTGACCTTTGCCTAACATACAAGGCCATGTCAAACCCAGATTTGATGAATATGCTGCACCTCAAAAAATCTAGATCCGTCAGAGCCACAAGGGCGGGAGACTTAAACCTCGACACGGCTATTAATAGGACGTGCTGGAGGGATAGATTCATCACCCAAAGACTCCCTATGCTGTGGAATAAAATCCCGGTATATGTGAGGCAGAGCACCTCGCTGGCCTTGTTCAAGAGAAATCTTGACCAATGGATGGGAGATCGCAGATATACCCCAGGGATTACCTCAGTGTCACTGCTCGACAGAGGCACAGCAAAATAATGGGTATAGTTCCCCATACTAAAGGGGTGGCGTAAGCCACAAAACTATGGGCTAGGCTTGTAAATGCCCTCGGGCAGATAGCCTAATATGAACCTATGAACCTATGAACCTATTATGAGATATAACTTCAGGTTTATTTTAAAAGTAGGTAGGTTTTAGGCCTGCTTAATTAAAGGATGGACATTGCATAAATTATTTACTGTGAAAATCCCACTGCATAATGGTATTCATTTTCAGCAGAGGCCTGGGAAGAAAGGCTCCAGAAATAAAATGAGGAAATACCTATAAATACAAAAAAATTACATATTACAATATACTGTAAGTACATAGATTAATACAAGTATTAATACACATATGGCATGTAGAATAATATGCATATATCATCATTAAAGCAATATAAATGTAATATCATGTAGCACTGAAATGTATTGACATATAAAATTGCTTGAGTTTATTACTTCCTCATAAATCAAATGTCAGCGTGGAACATTCAAACAGTGGAGAAAGGAGGAGGATTGGAAGGGAGGGAAGAGATAGTCAAGAGGAGAAGTAAAATACTTACAACATACCACCAGTCTCACATAGACCTACTAAACCAACACCGGCAAATAACACACATATATACATGAAAACATACTCAGAGGCTCTAAATAAAAATGTGCAAAAGCAAAAGAGACACCCAAGCAACCTCCACACCCCATCACAAACCATGAAACACATACTTCACATAATCAGTGTGCCTTGCAATCACAGCCCTTAAGGCAAAATAACATACCCAACACATTAGTAATAGGTAACTCTATAGTCAGGCACACTGATGTCCCACTAACTATGCTGGACAAGGAGAAGGTTACAGTTAGCTGCCTGTCGGGTGCCAGGATCCGCCACATAACACAAGCACTCAGGTCACTCCAGAAGAAGTACAAATATGACTCTGTCATTGTCCATGTTGGTGTGAATGACCTGAGACATATCTCTCTGGACTACATGAAAAGAGACATGGAAGAGCTCTCTGATCACGTAGCCCAGGCCGATATGACCCTGACCCTGAGTAGCATCCTGCCCTCACCAAGAATGATGCCACAGTATAAAGAAAAAATGATCAATTTCAACAATTGGCTAAGTTTCTGGTGTCATTCAAAGGGGATCCAGTACCTGTCCACCTGGGATGACATGCTCGATAAGCCACATTGCTTCGCAAGAAATGGCTTGCACCTGTCACCCTTAGGCTTTCGAATCCTGGCCAAGGCTTTTGCCACCCCCATAGTGCCTTTTTTTAGGCAAGGCTCAAAAAACAAACCCACCACTGTAAATAGCACAAGTAACCAAAAAATAAGGGTAATGCTACTCAACAAAATATGTCTAAACCTCAAAATTCATGCACTTGAGGCACTCCTCAGTATGGAGTACATCGATATCTGTACAGTAACAGAAACCTGGTTTAAGGCTCCAGAGAGCACCTCAGCACTACCAGGCTATAACTCATGCCATTCTTTTCGGCCACAGAACCCGGACCGAGACACAAAAGGTGGGGGTGCATCCATAGTCATCAAGGATACCCACACCTCCAGGTTAGTGACACAGCACAATGCCTCAGAGATCATCCATGTGCAACTAACTAAGGGCAAAACTGCAATTCAAATTGTAGCTTGCTACAGATCACCCACCATGACCCAGGACCCCCATTCCGCATTTCTGGAGACACTGGAAAATATGAAGGTCCTACCAAACACCCTAATATTGGATTATTTCAATTACCCAAACATTAACTGGGAGAACTACTCAAGTACTAACTCCCTTGCCCAATGCTTCCTAGAATTTATACATTCAAATGCCCTGGATCAACTGGTCAACACCCCCACCAGAGGTGACAACATATTGGACCTGGTCATCACCAACATGGGCGACCGGTGCTCTACACCGGAGGTCAAACCTTCGCTGGTTAGATCAGACCATAGACTAATCACTCTGGACATCCACATTCCGCCACCACCCCCAATCAAGGAAACCACCGTGAAAAACTTTTCAAAAGCAAACCACATTACTTAAGACCGAGGTGGGAAGGTTCACAGCCCCCATGCTAAAGGACAACACTGTCCAAGCTGCTGAATCCCTTACAAAGGCACTCTATGAGCACCTGCAAGAATGCATGGATCATGCTATCCCAAGCAAAGCCAAGACTCGCTCCTGCAAGAAAAGGAAACCAGTCTGGTGGACCCCTGCCATAAACAAGCTATACAATAGGAGGAGGAAACTACTGCAGAAAAGAGTAAAATCCCAAGAAGGAAAGACATCCCTGATCATTATCAGCAAGAAACCACGATCCCTCATAAAATCATCCAAAGCTAGCTTCAGAAGAAAAATTGCCAAGGTCTCCAAAGGTAACCACAAAGCGTTCTTTAGCTATGTCAAGAACCTAAGTGGAAACTCTCAGATCTGCTCTGAGTTAGTGCAGAATGGCACAAAATACACTGAACTGACTGATATTGCCAACATTCTGGCAGACAGGTTTAGTGCAAACTTCACTCCCCTCTCACCCCCTAAAGGGCTCATAACCATACCAGAAGAATGTAGTGCCCTGGCAATCACTGACACACAGGTTAAAACAGCCCTATCCAAAGCCAAAAATACAGCTTCAATGGGACCAGACAGTGTCCCAGGCTGTGTATTACACAAGCTCCAAAATGAACTAACCCCTCACCTAAACACACTGTTCAAACTCAGCCTCTCTACAGGCTACATACCCTAGAGTGGTGCACAGCAACAGTTAACCCACTTCACAAAGGTGGAGCCACAACGGACGCCAGGAACTATCGCCCTATAAGCCTGACTGGCCTGGTCTGCAAGGCTATGGAGCGCATCATCATGGAATGCATTAACAGAGACATTGGGAACCTTCAAACACTGGACCCTACCCAGTTTGGCTTTGTTAAGGGCAGATCATGCCTCCTAAACCTGGTGGACTTCTTTGAGACAGTTTTCAAGGCTTTAGATGAGGGAAAGGAGGCCCACACAACCTACCTAGACCTCGCAAAGGCTTTCAACACCATTCCCCATTCTGGTATTATAGTCAAACTCAACAGCCTGAACATAAACCCATATGTCACGAGATGGGTTGCCAATTGGCTCACAGATAGAATCCACACGGTGAGAATTGCAGACTCTAGGTCCGACTCTAAACCAGTTACAAGTGGCATCCCCAGGGCTCAGTCCTGGGACCACTCCTGTTCAGTACATACTTCTCAGAGGTACAGGCAAGCACAGGACAACTATGGCTGTTCAAGTTCGCAGATGACTGCAAACTGGGGGCCATAACTGACTCTCCAGCTGATGCAGACATCCTCCAGAAGGGTCTCACTGAGATGGATACCTGGTGTCAAAATCATGGCCTCAAGCTAAATGCCAAAAAGTGCATAGTCATCCCCTTTGGAAAAAACAATGTACCCGCAAACTACCGCATACGTGGTAGTCCTCTAAATACAGAAAATGTAATAAGGGATCTGGGGACCCAAGTAGATAGTAATATCTCCTTTGATAATCATATTGCCAAGGTGGTTAGAAAATCCTTCTATGTGGCCCACCTAATCACAAAAGGGCTTGCATCTAGAACAAAAGAGGTTATTGTGCCCCTCTACTCATCACCCATCAGACCTATCATATAGTACAACACCCCATTTGGGATGTACCTTAATAGACAACTGCAACAGCTGGAAAGACCACAGAAGTACCTCATCAAGAGGATTACTGGCCTCAAACATATGCCATATGCAGCCCGACTCAAGAAACTCCAGCTGTACTCGGTTGCATACTGCTTATTCAGAGGTGATCTCTGCCTGACATACAAGGCCATGTCCAACCCAGAATTGATGGACATGTTCCACCTAAAAAAAAAAACAAATCCCCAACAGCGACACGCTCTAGGGATCTAAACTTCACCACAACGATAAATAGGACGTGCTGGAGGGATAGATTCCTGTCCCAGAGACTCCCCATGCTTTGGAACAGGTTTCCAATCTACATTAGGCAGAGCTCCCCACTAACACTCTTCAAGAGAAACCTTGATGAGTGGATGGGAAACAGAAATTTACCCCAGGGATCACTGCAGTGGCTCTGCTGGACAGAGGCACAGGGAACTAATGGCTCTGCTGGACCGAGGCACAGGGAACTAATCTAAGGGGGTGGCGAAAGCCAACATATTCTGGCTAGGCTTATAGATGCCCTCGGGCAGATAGCCTAGTACTTACTTATGAACCTAAAAGTAAGGAATATGTATTTGTTAGACCTAAAAAGTGGCACAGACATAGAGAAATAGAGTAAAAGTAAGATTAAGAATTACGTAAATAAGACTAAGTGAAACAAAAATAAGGGAAAGGAGAGATAGGGGGTATGGATCTACTTCCAAATGTCATATTTCCATATGATTGAATTGCACATGATGGAGACCAAAAAAACAGAATTCTCAAAACACTTCTTCTTCTTTCGGCTTTTCCTGGTTAGGGGTCATCACAGCGGATCAACTGTCCGTTCATGATTGGCAGTGGAGTTTTACAGTGTCGAGTTGCCAGCACGGCGCCCAACCTTCCACAGAAAACACACACACGCACACACTCACACCTAGGGCCACTTTAGAGTGTCCAATCCACCTGCAGCATGTCTTTGGGATGTGGGAGGAAACTGCAGCAACGGAGGAAACCCACACGACCACAGGGAGGACATGCAGACTCCGCACAGAAGGCACCCCAGCCAAGGATCGAACCAGAGAACCTCTTGCTGTGAGGCAGCAATGCTAACCACTGCACCACCGTGGCTGCCAGAATTCTCAAAACACTAAAACGTCTAAATACCGAATGTCAAAAGACTGAAATTTGAAAGTCAGAACCACCACATGCCCATGACCCAAAACAAATTTTTCCTCTACATTTTTGCAGGGGAGCTATGCCCTTGCAAGTTAACTATACCAACTATGAGATCGCACTACATTGAGGAAAATGGAAGTTACATCCATGGCACTCACTCAAGTCCACCCAATAAAGTGTAGATGTGACTCTTACAAAATTAACAATTTTACATTTTTAAAAGTCCAGCAATTGCTTTCAGTAATTCAACTGTAGTATAGCTAGCAAATTGTGAATGACAAAATAATGCTTAAATAAATAATAACTAAATAGATAATAGTAATAATGTAGCTTTCAACAAAAGCATTCAAGTTTTAGGTAGTTCTAGCACTGTTAAATGTAAAGTCCGCCATTTTCTTTAAGTACAAAGTACAAAGCTTTAAAGGGATAGTACACTATTTAAATAATTAGGCATTAGTAGTTATCATAGCATTCAACAACGACATGTAAACTTACAGTGTTTTGTGTATCTAGGTTTTTGGTCTTGATCATATACAATTCGATGATATGGAAATTCAACATTTGAAAGTAGATCCATATATAGCTATTAGAGTAAGATACTAACCTTGAATGATTTCAATATAATTCAAACAGATTTTTCTCTATAAATTACTGCCAATTTACTTCTAAATTCAATCATTTTGATTTTTAAGCGTTATGTCTGGAAATCAACTTATTTCAATAACACTTAAGGCACAACTAATATCTCTATGACTTTTCAAAGAAAGTGAGTTGAGCTATGAATGAATGGATTACCTGTCCCCAAATTTATGAAACCCTAGCATCCTTCAAATTAGAAGTGGATGACTACATGGGTACCCATAAATTTACTGCCTTGTCCTTCTTGAGAAAACCGTGCAGCAGGAGGGTGACTGCTAGTAAGGTGTAATTGGAATCATGACTCAATTACCTTGTACTTTCATGTGAGCATATGATCTCAATGGTTTACTTATCAAAAGGTTGAAATTCATATGGTCTAACGTTTATTTGATCGATCCATATGGTCGACACATGAATATTAAGTTGTTCATTTTGTTGACAAGAAGTGCATGCAAATTACCTGACATTATGTTGACAACAGGGCAAGGATATAGCCTTGTCAACACTGTTGCATGATCTTGGAGTTGTAATATATAAGTAGCAGGGGATGTGGAGGGAGCAGGTGTACTTGCCCCCTTGAAAAACACTACTGTCAGCGCTGTAGGTGTTTTTCGACCATTTAAACTTTGACATTTTTTTTCAGTATTTTGAACGCTCGGTGTAATGACTTTCGACATTATGACTGTCAACCATATGAATTTCAACCTTTTGATAGTAAACCAATCTCAACATGTGGCTCATAAACATGCACAGCTACAGAGCTTACCTTTATGATCTAGAAGCTCATGTATCCTCAGTTGAACAGCATGTGAAATTTGGCTAGTGAACCACACAGAGTATACAAGAACACCTACTGCCATATTTCGCATTTATTGAAGTGCAAGTAAAACATTTTGCAATCTTAAATGGTCTCTTACTGATGTCCAATATCCTTAAAAAGTTGAAGAATTTATTATAAAGAGTCACAAATAAAAATGGAAGAAACTAAAAGACTACCAACCAGATCCCTTCACTTTAATGTCCTAGACTACTAAATGGGCAAAATATCTTCATCTTTTTAAGTACTCTGTAAAATTACAATAAAATGTAATTATTGTGTCCTCAAGCACAATAATTCTCAGTCATAAATACATCACAGCTGGCAACAAGGTATGACCCATTCCTAGTTCTGCACTTCACAACCTGTTTTTGTCAGCCTCCTTCCAGTTTAATATAGATTTAAAGAACTGCTACATAGTCCACTAGCCTGAGGTGATATTGCTAGTCTTTCATAATATGGTTTAAGACAATCTCTCCTTAACCATTCATGTGTCAAGATCTTGAGTGATATTTGGTTGTCTCAGCAATTGTCTACACTGTCATAAAGTTGTGTGTTTTAGTTTCCTCTTCTTTTATGGTTATGATCTTTACATTCCTTAATTTGATCTGTCAAATTATAGCACTTTCTATTGCTGTGTTTTTCTTGTCCACTTCTGGCTTCATTTTCATAATCTGCTCAATTCTGAAATGTTTTTGCTAATCGGAGAATGAATACCATCTTAAACTGTTTCTTCATGAATCAAAACTTTCACTGTGTTTGCATATAAGGATGACAACAAATAATTTTGCACTCCCATAACTGATACATACATACATATATAATCCCCTTCAGTAATGTCTATGTTTCATCCATACTGAGAGATTTATAGTCATGCTATAAACTATTTCATATCTTGTGATATTTTCAATGTCATGTTCTTGTTTCTCTGTCTGATACAATGTTTTTAGGGGACTGTTGATTACACCAAGGATGCCAAAATTATTTGCAGCAGCCTGAACTTTTTCTTAGATATTAAAGCAGCTTTGTATTCTAAAACATACCTTACTAAGCTTTGTTCTCATTTATTCATGTCATATTGCTGACCTTATAAGCTCTACAGGTTTAGATTTTCTTGTTGCTTCAGTTTTCCTGCTTTTTACAGCCATGTGAGCATGCCAAAGCTGTAAGCTAGAACAAGAGCAAGTTGATTTGGACTTCTTTATTCTTAGATGTCAAAGTAGTTTTTGGTATTAGACTCAGCCCTCTAAAATATTCTCTGCTAAGCATTGTTCTCATATTTTCATGTTGAATTGGTGAACATTCCACTTATTCCTAAATACTTATGCACCCCCCTGTTCTGTTTTCCAATACTACATTCCTCTCCTGAGTGCGGTTGGCATAATGGTTAAGGTCTTTGTCTCCCATCTACAAGGTACAGGGTTCGATCCTGACCTCCAACCAATGCTTGTTTGGAGTTGCATGTTTTCCCTATGTCTCTCTGGTGTTCCCCCCACCTCTCAAACACCTGCTGGGTTTTTCCATATCAAAAACTCACCAATGAATGGAGCTGTGGGCAGCAGCACAGACACTATATGGTGCCTTCTAGGGGGAAGAGTTGTCCAGACTAACCACTTTGGGCATTTACTGTGGTGCACAGTATCCTCAAGATCGGAAAACATGGATCACAGACTGCATGCTGTGGTAGGGTTAGCCACTCAACGGTGTCAAATATGGCTCTAGGTGATTCAGTCATGTTACTAATGTCACCAAAATGGGTGATAAGTAGGTTGAGGATTCGGCCTACTCCAACATACGCCAAGGACACATGCTAATGGTGGGAATGGTGTATATGCCCCTAATGGTCAGTATGTGCCAGCCATAAAGCCCAGCAGCCCTGGGTTAATAAGCTACTGGCCGGCCAGTGTCTAGTTGCCCAGTCTAGGTTACCTGGGATAGCTCTGTTGAGCGAAAGCTGGATGTAAAACCAATCAACCTGCCAAACATGAACTGAGAATTGCTGCACTTAATGTAGGTTCACTGACAGGACACAGCTTGGAAGTGGATGACATGAAGATACGGAGGAGGATGGGCATTCTATGTATCAAATAGATAAGATGGAAGGGCAGTGCAGCAAAGCCACTTGGATCCAAAGTCTACTACTCAGAGGGGTCAGGCTAGAAATGGTGTGGGCATTGTGATGAGAGAGAGGCTTCAGAAGGCAGTGAGGGATATCATCAGAATTAGTGACAGACTCATGGGAATCAGAGTCCAGTGTAATGATAGGGCAGTAGTCATAATCTCAGCCTATACCCCACAGAAGGGTTGTGATAGTGAGGAAAAGAGCGCATTCAGACAGCAGATGCAGGACTTATTAGATAAAACAGGACAACATGAATTGATGTTGATAATGGGTGACTTGAATGCACATATCGGGACAGACAGAACAGGATATAACAACTGCCTGGGTCCACATCGGTGGGGCAACAGGAATAAAGAAGGAGAAGCCATTCTAGACTTCTGTCTGGCAAATGGCCTGATACTAGCCAACACATGGTTCAGAAAGAGAGACAGTCACAAGATCACATACAAGAGTAGCCAACATTCAACTCAGGTAGACTTCCTCCAAGTAAGGAAAAGGCACATGGTAGAATCCATGATTGCAAAGTCATCCCAGTGAAACAGTCAGCCCACAGCATAAACCACTGGTTGCCACAATCAGCTGCAAGCAGTGGTCAGAGAAGGCTCTAAGGTCAACGGAGACCAGGATGAAGACTTGGAAGTTGACTGGAGAGAAAGTACAACAGTTATGAATTACTCAGGGTTTAGCACTCCAAGAAGAGGAAATAGGTGGAGATGAAGAATGGCAGTGCCTCAAAACAGCATGTGTTAGGACTACAGAACAAATATGTGGCCGAGTCAAGTATGAAGTAAGGTACATAAGTTGGTGGTGGAATACAGAAGTCCAGGAAGTGATCAAAAGAAAGAAGGAGTGTAGGAAAAAATGGGAGATAGAAAAGACCAACCAGGCTAGGAAGGAATACTGGTTGGCTAACAAAGAAGCTAAGAAAGGAGTTGCAATAGCAAAGAATAGGGCATCGGAGGCACTGAACCAACTTCTGGAAAGTGACTATGTAGGTATTACAAAGAAACATATCAGGTTGCAAGGCAAAGACAGAAAGCTAAAGAAGATAGTCAAACATCCTTCATATGGGATCCCAGCAACAACCTGCTCACAATTCCACAGGGCATCAAAGGCAGATGGAAGGAGTACTTCCAATAGCTTCTGAATGAAGAAAACCTCACAGAAGCTGTACTACACCAGGAAAAGCCTATGATGAGAGAAGAAGAGGAGCCCACCCTAGAAGAAGTAAGAAAAGCACTAAGAAAATGAAGTCATAAAAAGCAGCAGGCTCAGATGAGGTCACAGCCGATATGATAAAGATGCTGGATGAGATAGAGGAGAAATGGGTCCTGAAGGTACTCACAGCACTGTGAAGAGAAAGGCGTATCTCAGATGACTGGAGAATAAGCATACTTGTCCCAGTGTATAAGAACAAAGGGGACATTCACAACCATGGGAAGTACAGAGGCATTAAACTCCTATCACATTGCATGAAAGTTCTGGAGAGGGTGATTGATAAACAGATACACAAAATAGTAGAATGTAAGATGGGAGAGCAGTTTAGATTCAGATCAGGATTCAGCACAACTGACCTGATGTTTACAGTGAGACTGGTAGTTGAGGAGACACTAGAGATGAGCAAAGAGTCCAACTGCGCATTCCTAGACTTGGAGAAAAACCCAGAAACATTGGTAGAAATAGTACAGGCTATGTACAAGGACTCAATGGCTCAAGTACGAATGGTGTTTGGTCTCACAGAGGGGTTCACATTGGCAGTGGGTGTACACCAGGGTTTAGCTCTCATCTCAGTGGTGTTCATACTGGTGATGGACTACATTAGCAAACAGGTTGGAGAGGACAGATCAACAAAGTCACTGTATGCAGACGATGTGCATTACAGGCAGACTCTGAGCAAGAACTTCAGCAAAGGATAGGGGAATGGAATGCAAAACTGAAGGCACATGGGATGAAACTAAGCACAGATAAGACAGTGGTAATGGTTGCAAATTGGGAGAAGCTGAGAACTGAGATAGAAGGGAAGACAGTGGTTCAGGTAAATAGCTTCAAGTATCTGGGAGGGGTTGTTGAGGACAATGGAAGTCTGAATGAAGAGGTTAAAGCTAGAAGCAGAGGGGCTGCAGCCAAGTGGCATAGTGTCTCAGGTGTAGTCTATGGCAGAAGAATGCCAAAGAAGCTGAAAAGTAAGGTGTACAAGACAGTGGTGTGACCAGTACTACTGTATGGTACAGAAACCTGGGCAGTAAAGGCAGAACAGTTGAAGAAGCTGGAGGTAATGGAAATTAAGTGCCTGAGAAAGGTGGTAGGATGCACACTGTGGGACAGACGAAGAAATGAGGACATAAGAGCAGAAGCCAAAGTAACTCCAATTGCAGAAAAGATCAAAGAGAACAGATTACAGTGGTTTGGACATGTGCAGGAAAGCAAAAGGCAGTCTGGTGAAGATTTGAGACAGACAGGAGGAAGGTAAGAGGAAATGAGGACATCTAGCGAAGAGGTGGATGGATTGTGTGAAAGAAGATCTGTGACAGTCAGTCATGAGTGTTGAAGAAGGCAGGAGTGTGGCATTGAATTGAGAGAGATGGTGACAGTTAACACGATACTCTGACCCCATATAGAAATAGGAAAAGGGGGGGGGCTGCTGCTGCTGATTCCTCTCCTGGACAGATATTTTTAGTGCCTCAGTGTTCCTGCTATAAATGCTGCATTTGCACAGGTGCTTAAGCCACATTTCATTCTTGTATAATCTGAAACGAGTCTAACCAGTTTTCATTGTATTTTAAATTTCTGTCAGATGAGCTCTATGTTTTTAGACTTCCTACAATAAGGGGTGAAATATCACTTGACAAGATTCCTTTAGCTTTAGCCAAAGCTTAGTATGAGGAGAGTAATTCACACTTTTCCATGTCTTGCTTCTTAAGTGGTTTGCCATAATTGCAATGCAGTTTATCAGTGTGGTGACTCTTATAATACCTGCAAACATTCTCTGGAAAGCCGTCATTTTTTAAGATATTCTCTTTTGTTACCATTCTCTTCAATTGCCATGATCGAATTTTTATCTGAAAGCCTCTGACTCAATTACTGCCTAAAGATTGCATGTTGTTTGGAAAACAAGCTTCTGGTAAATAATTTTTAGGGCAGTTTGCAGGTTCCCTTTTATGACCTTGAGTTTTCTAGCTGGGAGCCATTTTTAACCTTGCTTCTACATCTGCAGGAATTACTTCATTCCATTCCCTCACATCTGAATTGGAATGTCTTTTTTTTTTAATATCCTTTTATCCAGCCATCCTTCTTTTTAATTTCTTCTAGTGTTTAGATTTTTTAATACCATGACAGGAACTGACCACATTCCTAGTTCAGGTAATAATTAAAGTTCATGAAATCTGTTTTTCTTCAGTTTTTAATGTTTGCCAGGCATGTTTGTCTCAGCTCCTGCAATGTATCCAAAATTGCATCTTTCTGTTTTTAAAAGGGCATTACCCATATTGGTATCATATTTATCCATGCTTGGAATTTTTTTTTATTAGCCCAACTGCTTCTACTACCACTGGAACTATATGGGTGCCTTTATTCCACTTTGCTGTAGTTTCTGTTTGCATGTCTTGATATTTTATAACTTAAGTGCTGAAGACCAGTTAGTTGTTGGATGTAGCAATTTCCATGATTAATGCCACATTTATCCTTTTCTCTTTGACTACAATATCTGGTCTTCTTGATTCTACTTTATTAAATACTGTTATTGGATTATCCCATGTGATCATTACTTTATTTTCAGTAATCATTTGCAGTTCAGGTTTCCAATGCTTACACAGTGTCCAGTGTAACAACCTTACTATGTTGTTATTCTACCTTTGTTGAATTCCTTTAAATGTTTTGTTTTTTTAATATGGTAGGATGTTCATAAAATTAATTTTGCTTCAATCATTGATGCTTACTAAGAGTATTCTTCTCAACCTCCACAATGTATCCAGAACCGATTCTTTTTGTAGTTCATAAGAGGTTACCTGTATTGTTAGCATTTATGTCTGGAAATTGTATTTGTTTTATTAATGTAATTGTTTGTATTGTTACTGGAACTAGTTGTGTGTCCTTATTCCACATTGCTCTAGATTCTTCTTAAATGTCTTGTTATTTTATAGCTTTATGTCTTTCAGTTCATAACATGCTATAGTCATTGGATGGAGCAATTTTGATAATAAATTATGCTTTGTTTTCTTTCTTGGGCAACTCTCATGTACTTGTGGCTTGAAATATTTGCAGTCTTCAGTGTGACAGCCTTGATACAATATTGGATCTTTCAGCATAGAAACCTTCATCCATAAGTGTAATGCAGCCTGCAACAACATGCACAGCAGTTCCTAGTTCCATACTGCAGAACCTACACTTGCTACATTTTGTAAATGTTTTCTGAAACACAGTATAAGTAGTCCATTACATTTAGATATCAATATTAACATTTTGGCTTAAATTCTAGTTCAAGCCATTCTTATATCAACTCATTATCAACATCTGATTGCTCTAACAGTTCTCTACACTTTTCACTATAACTGTGAAACCTTATTTTTGAGTCACGTTCTCAGTATTCTTCCTTTTTTTACTTTCTGTTGCTACTTTTTTTGTCCACTTCTGGTTTGATTTTTCATGCCTACTCCCTTCCTATATGCTTTAGCTAACCATCACAAAAATGTTGTCTAAACACTTGTTTTCTTTATAGTTTTGAACTTTTGCTGTCTGGATCTGATGATCTCAGTTAGCATAGATGTACTCAATTTCAAGGAGAGCTGTGCCTTCTTCTGATTGGGGAATACATAACCTAGGCAAGTACTATTTTTTGTATATCATTTATAGAGGTGAAGCAGTTTTCTTGTTTTGGTATTCATCTGATCTAACATATTTTGGGGCCAGTTGATCACAACAAAGATGTAAATTACAAAAGGGAGAGCCAAGTGATTTACAATGTGAACTTTACTCCTACATGTCAAATCAGTTTTCAGTATTAGCTTTAGTCTTCTAAAATATTTCTTACTAAATTTTCTTTTCATTTGTTCAGGCAGTGCTGCTGTTCCTTCATCTCTTACCAAACAGTTTTATACTCATGCAATCCAATTCTTATATCAAATTCCTCCCCAAGTTTAATACATTCTTAATGTTTCAATTTTTCTGTTACAAATGTTACCTTTGCACATGTCAAAATTAACTGATGTTCTTAAGTCGTTTGAAAACATTTTGATAACTTGCAGTTGTACTTTCAATTATTTGTCAGATGAGCTATGTAGTTTTAGAACATCCACAAAAATCAGAGGAGATTCCATTTGACAGAACAGTTTATCCCTTTGAACCTTTGTTTAACTTCTCCAAATGGTAGATTTGTCATGACCCTTGACAGGAGTGGACCTCATGCCAAAGTCAGAACATAATTAAAATTCATGAATTCAGTTTTGCTTCAGTATTTGATGTTTGTAAAACTGCTCTTCTCTGCACCCACAGTGTACCCAAAATTGCTTTGTTCTGCAGTTCATAAGGCATACTTGTATCAGCATCTCTAAATCTACTTGAAAATGTGTGTGTGACTATTCTCATGCTGAACTATCTTACCCTTATTTGCAAAACTGTTGTCAGACCTGGTGCATTTATAGGACTTCTGCCATTTTTAATTTCTCCAAGTCTTTTGGGTTTCTAATTCCATGATGGGGATGGACCTCATTCCTAAGTCAAAGTACAATTAAAATTCATGAAATTTGTAATCTTTCACTCTTTGATGTCAGCCAGATGTGCTCTTCGCAGCACCCGTAATGTGCCCAGCAATGACTCCTTCTGCAATTTGTATGGGGTTACATGAATTGGTAACATATCTGAATACAACTGTAAATTCTTTTTTATAAGATGCGTTGCTCCTACTACAATTGGAATGGTCTGGGTATGTTTCTTCCACGTGGCTCTCATTTCTCCCTGCAGATCCAGGTATTTTATTACTTTGTGTCTCTTTGTGCGCAAGACACTGTAGTCTCTGGGTGTGGTGATTTCAATGGTCAATGCTACTTTTGTCTTCTTTCCTTGGACCACTATATCTGGTTTTCTAGTATCTATCTTTTGAACTGTTGGTAATGGGTGATTCCATGTGATATAAACTTCATTTTCTATGATTTTTTGTAGATCACGTTTCCAGTGTTTTTCAGCCACTTCGATACCATAATGTTTGCACAATCTCCAGTGTAACAGTCTCACCACAGTATTATGCCTTTCAGTATACAGTCCCTCTGCCATTAGTGTGTCGCAACGTGCAACAAGGTGTGTGACAGTTTCCAATTTGGTTTTACAAAACCTACATTTATCTGTTTTTCCCACATGTTCAATGGACTTTGTAAACCAGTGTGTACGTAGCCCACTATCTTGGGCTTCCAATATTAACCTTTCATTTCTTGGTTTGAATTCGCCTCTCCTTAACCATTCCTGCTTTCATTCTTGATCAACATGAGGGTCTTCCAGAAGTTTTCTGTACTTGCAACTATATTTATGTTTTTTTCCACGCTTCTTGCCTTCTCACCTGGCCCTTCACCTTATTTTCTTTCTTTTTTTTTTTGGCACATTCAGTTGCTGCCTGTTTTTTGTCCATTTCTGGTTTGATTCACATTCCTGCTTGACGTCGATATGCTTCTGCTAAATTAAGCAGAGAAGTCACCTTAGATTTATTTTCCTCATGTTTCAGAACTTTCACTACATTTGAATCTTGTGAGGTCAGTAGAGATGTGTGGAGTCCCATGATTGCAGATCTATACATGTAATCAATTTCAAGGAGGTCTATCCCTCCTTCAGAATGGGGAATATATAATCTTGGTATACACTGATTTTTATAAATCATGTGGTGAGCATGAAGCATCCTTCTTGTTTTAATATCCAATCTATCCAACACTTTTTGGGGCCAGTCAATCACTCCAAAACTATAAGTTACGACAGGAAGAGCAAATTGATTTACAGCTTGGATCTTGTTCCTAGATGTCAATGCTGGTTCTCAGGATTAATTTAAGTCTTCTAAAGTACTCCTTACTGAGTTTTATTCACATTTGTTCATGTTTTATTGCTGATCCTTCATCAGTTCCCAAGTATTTATAGACTCCCTCTTGCTCAAGTTCTTTTATATCACATTCTTGCCTCAAACTGATGTTTTCCTGGTGCTGCAGTTTTCCTTTTTTAAACGTTGCTTTTGCACATTTATCAAGACCAAATGACATTCCAATATCATCTGAAAATGTTTTGACAACCTGCAGCAATGCTTTTCAGTTTTTCATCTGATGAGCTATACAGTTTTAAATCATCAACAAAGAGAAGATGAGAAGTCATTAGACTTTGTTGTTTTCTAGGAGCCAAATTGTAGACTTTGTTGTTTTCTAGGAGCCAAATTGTAGCCATGGCCTAAGCTGTTAAGTAAACAGCTTAATGGATTAATGGCAAGGCAGAATAGCAACAGTGACAGAGAGTCACCCTGGAATATCCCCCTTTGAATTTTTATCCCTGGGATAATAATCTGTCCTTTATCATGGGTTAATTGCAAAGTGGTCTGTCAGTGTTTCATGTTTATTGTAGTGTAGTCAATCAGTGTAGGGTGTATCTTATACATTTTTAAGCACTCTTTTATTCATGAATGTGGGATACTATCAATTTTTTTTGTGGTCAATCCATGCCATACTTAGATTCTTCCCCTTCATACAGTTCTCCACTATAACTTTGTTTAACAACAAATTATCCTTTGTTCCATATGACTTTCTTTTATTGACCTTTTGTTGTACTGCCATAATTGAGTTTACTTCTAAATGACAAGTTATTGGTCTATATTTTTTAGGGTAGCATGCAGGTTCACTGTTAAGTAAAAAACATTATTTTTCCTGTTGTTAACCAGTGTGATGTCTGTTCGGGGTGCGCATATAAATAGTTCTTACTCATGGTTAAATCCTCGTGCAAAGAAGTTAATACTTTAAGCCAAAAGTTAGGTACTGTATCTGGGCCTGGGGTTTTCCAGTTAGAGGCTTTTCTTAACATTGTTTCAATCTCTCTGGCTGTTACTTCATCCCATTTCATATCCTGTACCTTTAAACTTTTTATTCTTTCTTTTACTTCTTCTATCCATTTATCATCTTTGTTATGTTCTACAGGATCTTCATAGATACTTCTCTAAAATGTATCTATTTCTTCTTTTTTGGTGGTCTTTCGATTCCTTTTACCTTATTTGCCAATTCTCTATAAACTTTTTTTGGATCATCAGTAAATTGCTTATTTTGTACTTTTCATTTATATTTATCTTCATATCTTCTAAGTCTTTCCGCCTGTTCTGAAATATTTCATTTGTTATTTACAATAGTACACGATAGATCCTGGTCTTTTCTAATACTGCACATTGATTTTATCACATCTATCTTTCTTAGTATTTTTGTTGATCTGTTCCCTCTTCTATAATCTTCTAACAGTGACACTTCTTGTATTAGCTGCTTTATAGTTTTCTCTATTCGATATTTCCATGATGGTGTTCGCATTCGACCCTTCCTTTCCCTCACTACCCTGTGTTCCTGTGGTATAACTTTATCAGTTATTAATTTAGCAGCACAGTAATATATTCTGTTTACTTCTGTTGTATCGCATGGATCTCTACGAACAGTTCTAATTACTGCGTTCATTTGTTTTATCAAACTTCTGACTTCTGGGGCTTTATTAACCTTCTACAGTCTATTTCTTTCATTGATTTTGATATATCTATGTCTATTAAATCATGCAACTCTTCTCTTAACTCATTGTCTTCCAAACTGAACACACATCCCTTATTTTCTATTTCCTACAGGCATTCTATAGAAGATTCTCTAGCATATGCCTGTGGTACATTCTCTTCAACTTCATCCTGTGCCATCCATTGCTCTATCATATGGGAACTCACTGGCCTATCACTCCTCAACACTGACTGTATCAGAGTTTCCACAGTTTCCTGTTCCTTTCTTTGCTGTCTAGCTTCAAATGAACATTTATTCTGGTTTCCTGTGGAAGGCTCCAAAATATCTTGATATGGCATCTGACCAATTGTTTCCTGTTCCACTGGTTTCCCCTTAATTTGGATATCCATTACTCTATCATGTTGTGGTGCTTTCTGCATTCGATTTTCTTCACTAAATCCTTCTCTTTGGAGCTGCTCCATAACCTCAATTTTATTTCTTCATTCATGTCTCCATTACTAATCTCTTTTTCTACTTTTCCCCTTAATCTCCCTATTTTTTGTACTGTAAAGTTTTCCATATCTGGATTCTTTTTGCCTGCATTTCTCTTCAAATATCTTTGGTGCTGCTCTTTTTGTATTGGTTAGTTTTGGTATCTTCTTTACATAAATATTACACCATATTAAATCTCTTTTCTTTCCCATGTCCATATTTCTTCTTCACATGTCACCTGATCTTCTTGCTTTTCATAGGTTCAGAGGTTCATAGGTAGGTACTAGGCTATTGGCCCAAGGGTCTACGTAAGCCTAGCCAACAAGGTTCCCTGGCTTACGCCAATTGATTTTCCTGTGCCACTGTTGAGCAGAGACACAGAAGTGATCCCTGGGGTGTATTTCCTATTTCCCATCAAATAAACTGCCTCTGCAAGGCTCAAACTCAGGACCCTGTACACTACAGTCACAGTAGTTAACCACTAAGCCATCACAGCAATTTCCTTATTCTGGGAACTCACTCCACCATGCTGTGATGTAGTCTGTGTTAGACTTTCTACATTAAATCTTTCACTTCGCAGGCACTCCATAACTTCTGCTTCACTAATCTTCTTTTCCACAATACATTGTTGTGCTATTAATTTTTTTATTGTGAAATTTTCCATATCTGGATGTTTTTGCCTGTATTTTTCTTTGAATATCTTTGAGACTGCCTTCTCTATATTAGTTAACAGCTTTCTCCTTTGCATAAATATTGTACCATATCAAATTTCTAGGTTTTGTTGTTTATATTTTCGCACTTCCTCAGATGCTGCTTTTTCCAAACAGATCAAAGTTTCTTGATCTATATACTGTTTTTCAAAAATCTGTTGTATTAATGAACGCAAATTTGTATTTGAAGCTTCTGACAGTTTTTCTTGCGGAATTATTTTTCTTTCCTCTAATTTCTCTCAATCGTTTTGTATATCTTGTGTCTGGAAATTCTGGGCTTTTTACATGATAGTAACAATACATAATTTCTTTTTTATCCTCAAAAGTCAACTCTATCATCTTTATGGCTCTTCTCTGGTGAATCAATTTTTGTGATTTTTGTCCCCTGTGGGTGCTTTGATGCCTTGCCATATTGCTCTTTCACATAAAATTCTTATCAGACGTGGTACATGTATAAATGTTCTGCCCAGTATGGGAATATTGGTGTTGGATCATGTTAACCTTTTGAGCAAAACCCTGCCAACATGTGGTACATTTATAGGGTTTCTGTCTATATACTGCACCTTTAAACTTCTTATTCTTTCACTTCTTTTATCCATTTAGCAACTTTATGTTCTACAGGATCTTCATAGATACTGCTCCAAAATGCATCTATTTCTTCCTTTTTGAGCAGTCTTTCAATTTCTTTTACTTTGTTTCCCACTTTTCTATAAAACTGTTTTAGGTCATCAATAAATTGCTTATTTAGTACTTTTTCCTTTATATTTATCTGTGTATCTTCTAAGTTTTTCCACCTGTGCTGAAATATTTAGCTTTTTATTTGTGATAGTGCATGATAGATCCTGGTCTTGTCTAATACTCCATATTGCTTTTATCACATCTATCCTTTTTAATATTTTTGTTGATTTAGTCTCGGTTCTATAGTCTAACAGTGACACTTTTTGTTTTAACTGCTTTACAGTTTTCTCTATCCGATACTTCCATGATGGTATTCAATTTCTCCACTTTCTTTCCCTCACTATCCTGTGTTTTTGTGGTAGAAATTTATCAGTTATTAATTTAGCTGCACAGTAAGGTATCCTGTTTACTTCTGTTATTTCACACAGATCTCTATGGACAGTCCTAAATACTGTGTTCATTTGTTTGATCAGACTTCTGACTTTTGGGGTTTTATTAACCTTCTGCAGTACATTTATTTCATTGATCTTAATATGTCTATCTATAGTTATTAAATCAAGCAACTCTTCTGTTAGCTAATTTTCTTCCAAAATGAGGGCACATCCCTTGTTTTTCATTTCCTGGTGGCATTCTATAAAAAGTTCTATATCTTCCCGTGGTACCTTCTCTTCAATTTCATCCTGTGCCATCCATTGCTCTGTCGTATGGGAACACACTGGCCTATCGATCCTCAGCATTGACTGCATCAGAGTTTCTACAGTTTCCTGTTCCTGTCCTTGCTGTCTAGCTTTAAGTGAACATTTATAGTGGCTTCCTGTGGAAGGCTCCAAAATATCTTGATACGGCACCTGACCAATTGCTTCCTGTTCCACTGGTTTCCCCTTAATTTGGATATCCATTGCTCTATCCTGTTGTGGTGCTTTCTGCATTCGATTTCCTACACTGCAGCCTTCACGTTGCAGGTGCTCCATAACCTCAATTTCTATTTCTTTAACATCTCCATTACTAATCTCCTTTTCTAATTTTCCTCTTTGTCTTATTTTTTGTATTGTAAAGTTTTCCATATCTGGATTCCTGTGTCTGTATTTCTCTTCAAATGTCTTTGGTCCTGCTATTTTTCTATTGGTTAGTTTTGCTGTTTCTCCTTTGCATAAATATTGCACCACATCAAATCTCTCTTTCTTTCCCATGCCCATATTTCTTTTTTATACTTTTCAAAAATATCTTGGTTTTGTTGTTTACATTTTGACATTTTCTCAGACACTTCTTTATCCAAACAGATCAAAGTTTCTTGATCTATATACCGTTTTTCAAAAACCTGTTGTATTAATGAGTGCAAATTTATATCTGAAGCTTCTGACAGTTTTTCCTGTGGAAGTATTTTTCTTTCCTCTAATTTATCTCTCAATCTTTTTATACATCCTGTGCCTGGAATTCTGGGCTTTTTGCATAATAGTAGCAATACATAATTTCTTACTTATCCTCAATAGTCCACTCTATAATCTTTATTGCTCTTCTTTGGCCTATCAGTTTTTCTGATTTTTGTGGACTGCTACTTCCTTCTACAGCATGGGGGCCATCCTCCCACTGGGCCTGGCCCGGCCCCATTGTAGGAATATTTCCGTATTTTCAGGATTCTACACTGTCATTTTTTCTAGTCTTGGCACCAGTGCACCTACCAGGATTGGGCAGTTTTTTATCCTGGGTCTTGAGCACCCAGCTATCTTTTTTAGTTTTTGACTTACTTCTGTCCATGATATATGCTATATAAATACAGTCTATATATCAATGTCGCCTTGGTGAGATTTTGTGAAAAACAAGGTATACCTCGTGAAAGTACTCACCAAGACTTGAGTATGAATTCAATTTCAGCGCTACTACTCTCCTTTGCTTGCTGATTTTTCATCTCTCTATTCGGACCAGTGTGGATAATCTGATGATGTGTCAGGTTTGCCTTATATTTAAAATTCTTGTTACATGTAGCACATTTATATGGAATCTTTAAGTGGTGATTTACCGTTTCACTTTTATTCTCACAACTCTTGTCACAATCACTGCATTTACAGGACTTCTGCCCAGTGCAAATATCATGACATTGCCTTATGCTACCTTTCTGAATAAATCATTTGCCACGTATGGCACACGTAGAAGATTTCTGCCTACTGTGGCTGTTTTGATGCCTTTCCATACTGCGCTTCCATACAAAACTCTTGTCACACTTGGAGCATTTATAGAGTCTCTGCCCACTGTGGGTAAATTGATGCTGCTGCATGCTACCTTTCTGTGTAAAACCCTTGCCACATGTGGAACATTTAAAGGGTTTCTCCCCAGTATGGATGCTTTGATGCATTGTCATTGCACCCTTCTGTGTAAACTTCTTATCACACATAGTGCACTTAAAGGGTTGCTGTCCAGTGTGGATGCTCTGATGCATTACCATAGTACTCTTCGATACAAAACTCTTGTCACAGATGGTGCATTTATATGGTTTATGCTCAGAATGGACATATTGATGTTGCCTCATGCGACTCTTCTGTGTAAATTCCTTGCCACATGTAGGGCATTTATAAGGTTTCTTTGCCATATGGATGCTCTGATGCCTTAACATAGAATTCTTATATATAAACCTCTGGTCACACATGGTGCATTTAAAGGGTTTCTCCCCAGTATGGATGTTTTGATGTGTTACCATAGAACTCTTCTGTGTAAACCTCTTATCGCACATAGTGCACTTATAAGGTTGTTGTCCAGTGTGGATGCTCTGATGTATTACCATTTTACTCTTCGATACAAAACTCTTGTCACAGATGGTGCATTTATAGGGTTTGTGCTCAGAATGGACATACTGATGTCGCCTCATGTTACTCTTATGGGTAAATTCTTTGCCACATGTAGGGCATTTATAAGGTTTCTTCCCCACGTGGATGCTCTGATGACTTATCATAGACTTCTGATATATAAACCTTTTGTCACAGATGGTGCATTTATAGGGTTTGTCACCAGTGTGACTAATCTCATGCTGTATTAAATACCACTTATCTGCAAAAGTCTTGTCACATACAATACATTTGTGAGGATTTTGTTTGGTGTGAGTATACTGGTGTTTTATCATGCTAATTTTCTGTACAAAAACTTTGTCACACACAGCACATTTATATACTTTTTCTTCTTCATTGTTGACATACTGATGGTTTACCAAACCTGCCTTCTTTGTGAAACATGTGGCACGTATGTGAGGGTCACCTTTTCTCTCATTAACAAGTGCAATGCATTTATTTAGCTTTTTGCTGCTGAAAATAGGTTCATCTGTTTCCAACACATTCTTTTGATTCCCCCCCCTATGATTCAAAAAGCCACTATGAAGGGTTAATGTGTTGCAGGAATTAACCCATTTGATTGGATTTTCCTCTTTAGTTTTCAGATGCATTTCAAGTTCAGTTTTCTGTACAAACCCATCAGTGCTTTCCACACAGTTGTGGTACTGGTTTTTGGTTTGTACCAGATCATATCTTGGACTAAACACCTTATCCGGCAATGCTTTGGGACATCCAAAGTTCTTCCACATTCCACATGATGGCAGCTGACTCTGAATTTCCCTGAAATCTGCATTCCTGTGGACTTAAAGAAACATACATTAGTTAGAATATAATGGTTCACAATGAGGGCTTACTTTCTAACTTATATTGTTACATTCTGCATTATACTATGGACAAACCTTTCTTACTTTTTTAATTTTAGTGAAAAATGAACTGCTGCTATATACACTTTCATTAGCAAGTGTCACCAAGAAAGGGAAAGTATAGCAATGTTAGCATATTAACTACAATAGCAGATGTTTGGAGTACAAAGATTACTGTGTCAATAAAATTTGTAATGAGCAGGAAAAAAATGTCATGGACAGACTCTGACTACAAAGCCTGACTTTCACAGCTTTAGACGTCATCTATAAAGGGAAGGATTCTTCCTTTAATTTTGTGGACATCAGCAGGATGGATGGAACAAAAAAGAAAAGACCTTATGCCGTCTTCATTTCTTTTTTTTAGGATGACCAAGGAGGTCACCAACAAGTGCACCTTCAGCACCTGCTTATAAGGCTAAACTCGAGTCATTCCCCCAGGAGAAAGTACACATGTATGGTAGTTGGATGGTTCCTCTACTCCCATATCAGTCTTCCAATTTTAGTAGGAATACTGAATATGTAGGGAGATATGCAGGATGGAGCCATCACTGCAGTGATGATCCTTATAGGTTCATAGCCATCACTGCAGTGACGATCCTTATACTACATTTATATGCAGGATGGAGCCATCACTGCAGTGACGATCCTTATACTACATTTATATGCAGGATGGAGCCGTCACTGCAATGACGATCCTTATACTACACTTATATACAGGATGGAGCCGTCACTGCAGTGACGATCCTTATACTACATTTATACGCAGGATGGAGTAGTCACTGCAGTGATGATCCTTATACTACATTTATACGCAGGATGGAGCCATTAACTGCAGTGATGATTCTTATACTACATTTATATGCAGGATGGAGCCATCACTGCAGTGACGATTCTTATACTACATTTATATGCAGGACGGAGCCATCACTGCAGTGATGATCCTTATACTACATTTATATGCAGGATGGAGCCGTCACTGCAGTGACGATCCTTATACTACATTTATATGCAGGATGGAGCCGTCACTGCAATGACGATCCTTATACTACACTTATATACAGGATGGAGCAGTCACTGCAGTGACTATCCTTATACTACATTTATACGCAGGATGGAGTAGTCACTGCAGTGATGATTCTTATACTACATTTATACGCAGGATGGAGCCATTAACTGCAGTGATGATTCTTATACTACATTTATATGCAGGATGGAGCCATCACTGCAGTGACGATTCTTATACTACATTTATATGCAGGATGGAGCCATCACTGCAGTGATGATTCTTATACTACATTTATACGCAGGATGGAGCCATTAACTGCAGTGATGATTCTTATACTACATTTATATGCAGGATGGAGCCGTCACTGCATTGACGATCCTTATACTACATTTATATGCAGGATGAAGCCATCATTGCAGTGACACTTCTATATCCTACCACTTCTCCTCACCAACTTAGGAATGCCCCCCTCCACCTTTCTCTGGCTTTCCAACAACCTCACAGGCAGACAACAAGCTACAAAATGGCTACACTCTCTCTCTCTCCATTCCTCAATGCTACTACTGGTGTTCCCCAGGGATCCATCCTAGGGCCTCTGTTATTCAGCATTTTCATCAACAATTTTCACTCTGCTCTCTCTCAAAGCGCAGTCATCCAGTATGCAGATGACTCTATGATCATCTGCAGTGCCAACTGTCCTCCTGAACTCCTAAAACTCACCCAGTCAGCCTCGCCTCCACTGAAGTATGGAAAACTCACAACCATCTTGCCCTAAACCCTAAAAAAAAAAAAAAACTTATGCTATGCACCCCCCAAGAAAGCCACTACTATAATTAAAGACTCTTTCTCCATACTCTCCCAGTATAACACTACTATTGAGGCTGTCACACATACCAGGCTATTACGTGTCACTATAGATGAACACCTATCCTTCGATTTGCATATTCATAACATTATAAAAAAAGCTCACCAAAAATTGGGCATGCTATACCGCCACAAAACATTCCTTGCCTTCCCCTCAAAACTGTCACTTGCTCCTTCCTGCTCCCATCTCTACTCTATGGTGCTTCCCTCTTTAATAACATACACGCCAGTCTAAAATCCAAGCTAAATACTTGCTATAACAAAACTGCGAAATTTGTCACAAACAAAAAAATTCATCCCACCACTGTGACACACTCCACCTACTAAACTGGCTAGAACTTCCCCATCATCTCACATACATACAACTAACAACAGCCCTTCTTTTCTTTTTCTTTCGGCTGTTCCCATTAGGGGTCGCTACAGTGGATCATCTGTTTCCATTTCTTCCTGTCCTCTGCATCTTGCTCTGTCACACCAACCACCCGCAAATCACCAACAAATCTTAACATCTTTAACTCTGCCACATCCAGCTCTGACTCCTGCCTTTTTGTCAATGTCACTGTCTCCAACCCATATAACATAGCTAGTCTCACTACCCTCTTGTAGACTTTCCCTTTCACTCTTACTGGTACTCGTCTGTCACAAATCACTCCTGACACTCTTCTCCACCCACTCCACCCTCCCTATACTCTCTTCTTCACCTCTCTTCCACACTCGCCATTATTCTGAACTGTTGATCCCAAGTATTTAAACTCATCCACCTTCGCCAACTCTACTCCCTGCATCCTCACCATTCCTCAATCCTCCCTCTCATTCACACACACATATTCTGTCTTAGTCCTGCTGACCTTCATTCCTCTTCTTTCTAGAGCATATCTCCACCTCTCCAGGGTCTCCTCAACCTGTTCCCTACTCTCACTACATATCACAATGTCATCTGTAAATATCATAGTCTCATAAACTAATATTCGACCCTGCCAGCTACCCTGCCCTTTCTTCTTTATTTAAACCCTATCACCCTAACAGACCCCAGCATTCAGAGAATCAAATGCTCTTGCTAATTAGCAAACCAACCCTCTCTGCTGGCCAAATGCTCCACTCATTCTCCACTGCCAAATTATGGAACGCTCTCCCACAAACTCTAAGATCCACCAGCAGCACATCTCTCTTCAAAAAAATCCTTAAAACAATACCTGTCCTCACAGTGGCTATGCTCATGTGCCAGTTCCTCACACTCCATAACTTGAACTCTTTTTTTCTCCCACTCCTCAACTTGACCTCTTCCTCTTCTCCCACTACCACCTCTACTTCACTCCTTCTCCATCCTACATACCTCCTTAATCCTTCCTATTTCCTGAGTAATAATCTTTTGCTACTATTACCTATACTTATAGTATAAGTAGGGAGTCTTATTTATGGCTGTATTGCCTCACTGCCTATGTTTATATTGTCAATAACCCATTTTATTGTCATCTCTTGTTGTACATGATATATTTGTTGCTGTTTGTATAAATCACTGTGGAGCTTTTCTCCCCGGGCCTCCACTGAAAATGGGCACATTTTGGCCCAGTGGACCATCCTAGTAAACAAATGCAAATAAATAAATAAATACTACATTTACATGCAGGATGGAGCCGTCACTGCAGTGATGATTCTTATACTACATTTATATACAGGATGGAGCCGTCACTGTAGGCATGATCCTTATACTGCATTTACATGCAGTATGGAGTCGTCACTGCAGTGAAGATCGTTATACTACATTTACTGTTACGGTGAGTATGCTCGCACATCTCTACTACGTGTAATGTAACGATCACTGCTGTATTATCATTCACCATGAATGGGAAGAGTACTAAGGCAGTATAGAACCTGGCTACAACTCAAGAATACAGGAGTAAGGCTGCAGGAGCAAACCATGCTCTGTTCTTGGAGAGAACACTCAATGTATAATACCTACAGAAAGGAAGAATGATGTCCAATTAATCACCTCACACACTTTCTAAATATGAATATGCCTTAATAAATCTGTGTTAGCATTCACTCCATTTTACACTTGTGGAGTGGAAGCTAATCTGCACCCACAACAAGGTCAGTGCTAGTAATTTGGGGACTCTCATCAGACTTCAGCTTGGAGTGTCCCAACACCCTTTCTCCAACAAGGACAACACACATGACATTGATATGCATTCAGACATTACCTGTGCCTGACACATTCATCACTTTAATGTATGTATGACGTCTGCACAAACAACCTTAGAATTCACAAATGAGACACTGACTGGCATATATATCTATATCTATATATATATATATATATATATATATATATATATATATATATATATATATATATATATATCTGATGTGGTAATGAGGTTTGTCGCAAAGTACCCAGCATCATAGAGCAACTCAGACTGTAACAATATTCACAGTTATATTCAAGTATACCATGAATCTCAGCCACGGCCACAAATTATAGCATTGTTAAATATGCCAGTTCAGACCCAGATCCAGATAGATAGCACTTAGAAACCCATTTTAATATCATGCATGAAACTTAGCCTATCATTTTGAAATACGTTTTTTATGCAGCTTAGTGTGTCCACAAGCCCTCTGTGGTTCAGTGTTGGCACTAAACTGTCCTTAAAGAAAAGTTCCTATAAGACACTTGTGGAGGTTTCTAAGAATCTTAATATTCTTAATGTTTAAAACAATATTACAGAGTTTTCTCCTACTTCTAGATATTTATTGTATATAAGCAGCACGTCTAGTAATAAAGTAAACATCCCCCTTAGCTTCCCTAATACCAGGCACTAGAAACGTCTCTTATTATGATGTTTGTTACACATAATTCTCTTAAATGTGTTATTAAGAAGTTCTAATTCTTAGCCTCTACCTAATACATAATTTTTCATTTCTATAGCCGCATACTGAAGTCATCCTCTTATGAGCAGGTTCTATGCATTGTCAGAAATTTAACTAAATGTGAAGGGATCACTAGAGTCAAACAAAAAAGCTATTGTCTAGTGCAGGCTTCGTATACGCAGTCATCCCCCTATGCACAAATGAGAAAAAGCACACTAATTTTTCTTTCATCGTGCCCTTTTAAGCAGATCTTTTTTACATTGCAGTGCCTACATTTCTTAAATCTGAACAAGGAGAAAGAGAGAAGAAGGGAGAAAGAAAAAAAAAACAGGAGCACTTATTCATATTAGTATCCACATTACACTTAAAAATAACTGAGAAAACTTTACTTTATAGCATGCAAAGAAAATCATGCAGCACTTAATGTCCAAAAAAGTCCAATATTACCAGAATTTCTTGTTTTGTCCTGTTGCACAAATATAATTATTGCTTTGTAATCCCACATTTATCACTTTCCAAGTTTCTGATTTTATCTTGAAATGTTAATGACATGAAGTAGGACCATACCTTCCAACCGTCCCGAATTACCCGGTTTCTACCAAGTTTTGGGGTCCAAATAATGGGGTGCCATGATTCCCAAGTGGCACCCCTTAATTTCCGAATTTCCTGGCAGTTTATTTTTAATTTTTTGTTCTGGCTTTCAAAGCTGACGTCATCTCGTGCGTGACGACATCAGCTCCGTGAAACGGTCTGCCAGCCTGTCGCAATTGTGTTAGCTGCCTAGCTCATGCATACAAGCCACAACAAGGGAATGATGGTTCCGGGCGGGAACAGAACATTATACTGCTGGACTGCCTGCAAGTCTGAGAAAAACAGAACATTATGCTGCCTGTGAGTCTGACAGAAACAACAGAATATTATGCTGCCTGCCAGAGAAACTATGCTGGGCTGCCTGCAAGAGAGAAATTATGTTGAGAGGAGGTATTTGCTGCCTGCCACCGTGGAAGTGAACGTTATGCTGCGAGGAGAGAGCTGCAGAGTTTGAAAGCTGCGTTATTGTGGAAGGGAACGTTATGCTGTGAGGAGAGAGCTGCAGAGATTGGAAAGTGTGTTATTGTGGAAGTGAATGTTATGCTGCGAGGAGAGAGGTGCAGAGTTTGGAAGGGGCATTACTGTAGAAGTTATGCTGCGAGAGCTGCAGAGTTAGGAAGGTGTGTGTGTGTGTTATTGTGGTAGTTATGCTGCAAGAGCTGCAGAGTTAGGAAGGTGTGTGTGTGCGTTATTGTGGAAGTTATGCTGCGAGAGCTGCAGAGTTAGGAAGGTGTGTGTGTGTGTGTGTGTGTGTGTGTGTGTGTGTGTGTGTGCTGTGTGAAGGTGTGTGTGTGTGTGTGTGTGTGTGTGTGTGTGTGTGTGTGTGTGTGTGTGTATGTATGTATGTATGTATGTAAAATGCCCCAGATCAATATACGTGGTGGTTAGAACTACCGAGGCTCAAACCCTGTACCTTGAGTACAGCTAAAAGAGCCTAAAGTCCCTACCCACCACCACTTCCAGATTTATTCCTCATATAAATTTGTAGTTTTCTGGATTTTTGTGGCAAATCAGTGAAGGACTCAATTCACTAAATAATGACAGGCATTTGAATTTCAGACTTCATATTCTTCAGAATATAAATGGTAACATAAAACCTTTTATTCTAGCAATTTTCTAAGTGTATAAGAGCAGTATTTGAAATTTGTCCCTATTTTGGGGGCTGTATTGGCTTTGTGTAGCATTTTTTTGTGCTAAGAGATTTAGAGCTATAGTGAGAAGTGACAACTGAATTCTGTATTCCTAATTATTGGGTTTGTCCAGGTTTTTTGGGCTAAGAGTTTGAGGGCTATTGTGAGATGTGAGAACTGAGATCACTAAATGATAGCCATTTAAGTTTCAGTCTTCCTATCCTTCAAGAAACTGCTGATTTGACATAGTGGTATGTTACTCTGATTGTAGTGCACAGGGTCCTGGGTTCAAGACTTGGCAGTGAAATGCATGGTGGTAACACAATATTTTATTCTAGCAACTTTCCAAAATTATAAAAGCAATGTTTAAAATGTGTCCCTGGTTTTTCGGCTTTGTCCCACCCCCCCAATAAATTTTGGCTTTTTCCAGATTTCTTGTGCTGCAAAGTTGGCAGATACAGCTGAGTGTCTTGTGGATTTTTACAAGGAGCTGAGTGCTTCAGGGAAAGAGAAGTTTAGTGTTGCTTATGCTGAGTCTGCTTGCATTGTTAACAGCATAACAGGTTAAATACTTGCTTCTGATGCAGATGGCTATGAGTTCTACTCCCACAGTATGTAGATGCGCTGCTGATACTGTACTGTGTTGTTGTACTTTTAAAGGGGGTGGGTGTAACAAGTCAAGTGTGTAGCTACAGATACAACAGAAGTGAGAAAATGTCATGCACAAGAGCATTTATGCCTCAGTGGAAAGAACACAAAAATACTGTTAACCCAAATTCAGGAGCAGAAAATCAGAATTATGTTCACTGCTGCATTATAAGAAAAATATTTTTAAACAACTACAGTGCATTTTCCAGCATTCAAGATAAAACACACATTTTTCCACTTGATACAGTGGCGAAGCAGGAGTGGCTAGTTAACAGCACCTGGATTACAATGATACTGTTGATGCTTCAGGATGAATGTAGGAGAGGGTCTATCTGTACTTGGACTAAAAATTGGAAGTCTTAAAACATGAAGTTGGCCTAGTTTATTTTGTTGTTCATTTACAGCTACTGACTTGGTCTGATAACACAAATTGGAGTAAGTCAAGCAAAAAAACTGAAATTGAACTTTGCGCAGTGGTAGTGTCATAGCCAATTATGGTCTACTGAGTCATGATTATTTGAAAATAAGTTCGAGAAGCTATGCAAGATGCCCATGGCTTACACTACTGTCATTCTATTTATATATATATATATAGTGTGTGTGTGTGTGTGTGTGTGTGTGTGTGTAAGTAGACTTTTATGATGGAAATGTTCTGAATTGGCTGGTTTTGTCATTATTGGTTCTTGCATTTTGTTTCATTGCCTACTGGAAAAATGTTCAAACAATAAATTTAAAATGTTCTCTAAGCATAACATAACAAGTGTGCTGTATTATACAAGGAATATAATTTAATAAAGTCAGGAAGGTGTATCAAAGAACACATTCTTGTTTTGTGTGCAAGGGGCCTATGATTTGAAAACAGCCCAAAGGTAATCTTTATCCACCATTGGCCAGATGCATTTTCTTTGGAATGTGGTGTGGGTTTCAATGCTGTTTCAATGAATATGAGTTTCAAGGGCACAGAAGTTTTAATGCTAAATCTATTTTCATTACGAGACAGTATTGCTTTGTTTAGCAGATGTCTTATTGTTTGTGCATTGTACTATAAAATGTAAAATTAAAGTCCAAATAATCACTGTAGAAGTAAAGCAATAGGTACATTAGTGTTTATGGTAAATGGGGCAAAACAGCCAGGTAATGGGACATTGGAATGGCTGCAGGGGGACTCTAGTGCCATATTTTGGTTGTCTACTCTTCAGTTTGCATTTGAAGCTTGGCATCCCACAATTCTATTGGAGTGGGTGGGGTTACATAACTATGTATGTAAACGTTATGTTAATCAGCGTACAGATTTGTACCTATTTTTCATAGGCATTGTCCAGATTTTTGATATTTCCAGGTTGAGAGGTACGAGTAGGGCATATGTTTTACAGTACCAAAGTCCAAGAAAGTCCAATATTTCCAGATTCTCTTGTGCTATTCCTGTCACCTCCATCTCCCAAACCCTGTCTCTGCTTCTTTTACAGTGCACTCTCGATTCTTCTAGTCAGCTCCTGTGCTTTTCTCACTCCCTCAACTATCTTCCATTGAGACAGTGGAAAAGGTTTCACTGTCATCAGTCTATCTGTGGTCTTTATTATCAGAAGAACAAGAAGCAGAATTTTCTTCTGTTCACAGCTCACTTTTCTAACTTTATTTTAACAATTCCTGTTGTGGAATACCAGTCCAGTTGCTTATTTGTGCTTTCATAAAATTAATATCGTCTGTTCCTTCCAGCTTCTCAGGTACAACATAAACATCTCAGGGTTTCCCTGTGTGCTCTGTTCTCTAATTCTATTATTTTTTGAAATATCTGTTCTTGTGCAGTCTCGTATTCAGCCAGCCATTTCTTCATTTCGACCTCTGCGTTTTGCAGTTTTATCACCTGCTCTGAATATTTGTTTAACATTTATTCCATTTATCCAGCCTTTTACTGTTTGAGTTGATATACTCCATCAGTGTTTCATTTATTTTAGTCAGGTCTGTGTGCAGTTGCTTTATATTTTCTTTGAGGTTACTGGACATCATGTCTGGAGCTTGCACTGCTTTTTGCTGAACAGCTACAGTACTTTCCCCAATCAGTATTATTTTGCCACAGGTCCTCTGTATTTCTTTCTTCCTGGCATCCAGGCAGTGCACATACTTGCCACTTACTGAAATTTACTCAGAAATCCAGGTCCACTGGCCTTCTCTGCAAAGTTTATGTTTTTACACTGGGAGAGCTAGAATTAAACTGTTACTTAATGTGCAACCATCTTGGAAATCACTTTTCTTGGATTTAGAGAAAGAAAGCAATAAGATGGGCTAACAGCTGCCCAATGTTTGCATTTTCTGTCTAATGATCATCACCCCCATCCCAGCCAATCTGCCCATTTGTTCCCCATCATGGGGCAAAGTTTGATAGGGAAGGCCTCAATTTAGACAGTTATCAGGAGTATTTCAAAGTTTTTCTTATTTTATTCATCCCACCCCACACATGCATTAAGCAGAGCATCATGAAGGGATGTACAATTGGGAGATCATGGAGGATGCTCCCTATGTTTGCAATGGGATGAAGCAGAGCATCATGGAGGGATGTACAATGGGGTGATCATGGAGGATGCTCCCTATGTTTGCAATGGGATGAAGCAGAGCATCATGGAGGGATGTACAATGGGGTGATCATGGAGGATTCTCCCTATGTTTGCAATGGGATGAAGCAGAGCATCACTGAGGGATGTACAATGGGGTGATCATGTAGGATGCTCCCTATGATCACCCCATTGTACATCCCTCCATGATGTACAATGGGGTGATCAGGAAGAATGCTCCCTATGTTTGCAATGGGATGAAGCAGAGCATCGTGGAGGATGCTCCCTATGTTTGCAATGGGATGAAGCAGAGCATCATGAAGGGATGTACAATGGGGTGATCATGGAGGATGCTCCCTATGTTTGCAATGGGAAGAAGCAGAGTATCACGGAGCGATGTACAATGGGGTGATCATGGAGGATGCTCCCTATGTTTGCAATGGGATAAAGCAGAGCATCATTGAGGGATGTACAATGGGGTGATCAGGGAGGATGCTCCCTATGTTTGCAATGGGATGAAGCAGAGCATCGTGGAGGGATGTACAATGGATGATCAAGGAGGATGCTCCCTACATTTGCAATGGGATGAAGCACAGCATCATTGAGGGATGGACAATGGGGTGATCATGGAGGATGCTCCCTATGATCACCCCATTGTACATCCCTCCATGATGTACAATGGGGTGATCAGGGAGGATGCTCCCTATGTTTGCAATGGCATGAAGCAGAGCATCGTGGAGGGATGTACAATGGGTGATCATGGAGGATGCTCCCTATGTTTGCAATGGGATGAAGCAGAGCATCATTGAGGGATGTACAATGGGGTGATCATGGAGGATGCTCCCTATGATCACCACATTGTACATCCCACCATGATGTACAATGGGGTGATCAGGGAGGATGCTCCCTATGTTTGCAATGGGATGAAGCAGAGCATTGTGGAGGGATGTACAATGGGTGATCATGAAGGATGTTTCCTATGTTTGCAATGGGATGAAGCAGAGCATCATGGAGGGATGTACAATGGGGTGATCATGGAGGATGCTCCCTATGTTTGCAATGGGATGAAGCAGAGCATCGTGGAGGGATGTACAATGGGGTGATCATGGAGAATGTCCCCTATGTTTGCAGTGGGATGAAGCAGAGCATCATGGAGGGATGTACAATGGGGTGATCATGGAGGATGCTCCCTATGTTTGCAATGGGATGAAGCAGAGCATCATGGAGGGATGTACAATGGGGTGATCATGGAGAATGCTCCCTATGTTTGCAATGGGATGAAGCAGAGCATCATGGAGGGGCTGTACAATGGGGTGATCATGGAGGATGCTCCATATGTTTGCAGTGGGATGAAGCAGAGCATCGTGGAGGATGCTCCCTATGTTTGCAATGGGATGAAGCAGAGCATCATGGAGGGATGTACAATGGGGTGATCATGTAGGATGCTTCCTATTTTTGCAGTGGGATGAAGCAGAGCATCATGGAGGGATGTACAATGGGGTGATCATGGAGGATGCTTCCTATGTTTGCAATGGGATGAAGCAGAGCATCATGGAGGGATGTACAAAGGGGTGATCATGGAGGATGCTTCCTATTTTTGCAGTGGGATGAAGCAGAGCATCATGGAGGGATGTACAATGGGGTGATCATGGAGGATGCTTCCTATGTTTGCAATGGGATGAAGCAGAGCATCATGAAGGGATGTACAATGGGGAGATCATGGAAGATGCTCCCTATGTTTGCAATGGGTGTTCCTTTCTAACAGCTCACAAAAACAAGTGGTTATTTCCACATAGAAAATCACACCAATTGAGTGTGCTCCCAAGTGCATGCAACCTTCCTCAACCAAAGAAGAGGTGAGATGGACATGCCTCCCTTCACTTCCCTCCATTCTACTTGGTTTCCCAAGTGCCAGGGGACACTGATCAAATACCAGATGCCTAGGTCAGAGTCAGGGCTCCATCCATCTGTACTACGGAACTACAGAACCAAGGTTACGTATTTATCAAGACTGTAACTGGGTGTGAAATGGACTGAGCTGAGATTTCATTAAGAATTCAGCTGGGATTCTGTCTACTGCAATTCACATTGGCTTAGTTTGAAGTTCCTTATTAATGTGAGTATTGTGCAATTACCATGTGAGCTGTGACTCAAGCCTGACATCGTTGGGATGATTAGATAACAGAGTAGACTGCCTTGACATAGCTTTTTGACTGAACTATGAAAATAATTAATAAATTAATAAAAAAATAAATTAAAAAAAATTAAAACAGATATTTATTTTTTTCTTTTTTGAACAGGTTAGTCCCGATAGGCTAGTGACTTCTTTTCAGGGGGAGACCAGAGACTGTATTGACACTACCAGGGGAAATTTGGCCATGGTTTGTGGAACTTCCTCTACTCTTTTTGACAGTTGCCATGAGATCTTTTGCGTCCACTTGAATTAACAGCAACTCAACCAGTTTAACATCTCACATGATGGATGGCACAGTTAGGGGTGCAACCCCCCCCTCCCCAATTTTGCAATAGAATATTAACAATTTGAAAACTATTTCAGTCACCTGGAGTGGGAATTGAACCCACAGACTTCTGATCTTCCAGTGCCAAAGGTGAGCATGCTACCTTATGGGCCACTGACCCTGGCCATACTTTAGCAATTACAGTAATGTGTAACTGTGATAAAGGGAAAGGTTCATAGGTAGGTACTAGGCTATCTGCCCGAGGGCATTTATAAGCCTATCCAGAGTGTGTCGGCTTTCACCGCCCCATTGATTAATTAACTGATCCTCTGTCAAGCAGAGTCAATGAAGTGATCCCAGGGGTGTATTTTCTGTTACCCATCCACTCGTCAAGGTTTTTCTTGAAGAGTGTTAGTGAGGGGCTCTGCCTAATGTAGGCAGGAATTTTGTTCCAAAGAATGGGGAGTCTCCGTGACAGGAATCTATCCCTCCAGCATGTTCTTTTTATTGTTGTGGCGAGGTTTAGCTCACTAGAGCGCGTGGCTCGCAGTGACTTGGATTTCTTTAGGTGGAGCATGTCCATCAATTCTGAGTTGGACATGGCTTTGTAAATCAGGCAGAGATCACTTCTGAGTAAGCGATATGCCACTGAGTACAGCCGGAGTTTTTTCAGTCGGGCTACATAGGACATATGTTTGAAGCCAGTAATTCTCTTGGTGAGGTACTTTTGTGGTCTTTCCAGCTGTTGGAAGTGTCTTGTGAGGTACATCCCAAATGGGGCATTGTACTCTATGATGGGTCTAATGACTGACGAGTAGAGGGGCACTATAACCTCTTTATTTTTAGATGCGAACCCTTCGGTAATTAGATGGGCCACATAGAAGGATTTCCTAACTACTTTGGCAATATGATTGTCAAAGGAGAGATTACTATCTACCTGGGTCCCCAAATCTCATTACCTCTTCTGTATTAAGGGGGCTGCCACCTATGTGGTAATTCGTGGGTGTTTTGTTTTTCCCAAACTGGATGACTATGCATTTTTCAGCATTTAGCTTGAGGCCATGACTTTGACACCAGGTGTCCATCTCAGTAAGGCCCTTTTGCAGGATGTCCGTGTCAGCCAGAGAGTCAATTATGGCTCCCAGTTTGCAGTCATCGGCGAACTTGGTTAGTCATAGTCCTCCTGTGTTTTCCTGTACTTCTGAGAAGTATATGCTGAACAGTAGGGGTCCCAGGACTGAGCCTTGCGGGACACCACTTGTGACTGGTTTAGATTCAGACCTGGAGCCTGCTATTCTTACCGTGTGAGTTCTGTCTGTAAGCCAGTTGGCAACCCATCTCGTGACATAGGGGTTTATGTTCAGGCTGGTCAGTTTTTCTATAATACCTGAGTGGGGAATGGTGTTGAAAGCCTTGGCGAGGTTAAGGTAGGCTGTGTGAACCACCTTTCCCTCGTCTATGGCCTTGGTGACTGTCTCGAAGAAGTCAACCAGGTTTAGTAGGCATGATCTGCCCTTAACAAAGATGAACTGGGTCGGGTCAAGTGTTTGGAGGTTCGCAATGTCTTTGTTAATGAGTTCCATGATGATGCGCTCCATAGCCTTGCAGACCAGGCTAGTCAGACTTATGGGGCGATAGTTACCAGGGTCAGTTGTGCCCCGCCTTTGTGGAGAGGAATAACCATTGCTGTGCACCATTCTATGGGCATGTAGCCTGTGGAGAGGCTGAGGTTGAACAGCGTGTTTAGGTGGGGGGTTAGTTCGTTCTGTAGTTCATGCAAGACGCAGCCTGGGACACCATCTGGTCCCATTGACACTGTGTTTTTGGCTTTTGAAAGGGCTGTTTTCACCTGCGCGTCTGTGATTTTTGGGACACTACACTTTTCCGATAATGTTGTGGGCCCTTTTGAAGGTGAGAGGGGAGGTGAAGTTTGCACTGAATTTATCTGCCAGGATGTTGGCGATATCAGTAGGTTCAGTATATTTTGTGCTATTTTGCACCAGTTCAGTGCATATCTGCGAGTTGCCACATAGATTCTTAACATAGCTAAAGAAGGCTTTGTGGTTATCTTTTGAATCCTTGGCTATTTTTCTTTCGAAGTTAGCCTTGGAGGATTTCATGAGGGACCTTAGTTTCTTACTGATACTGATCAGGGATGTCTTTCCTTCTTGGGATTTGCTTTTTTTCTGAACTAGTTTCCTCCTTCTATTGTATAGCCCGTTTATTGCAAGGGTCCACCAAACTGGTTTCCTTCTCTTAGAGGAGTGAGTCTTGGTTTTGCTAGGGATGGCATGATCCATGCATCCTTGTAGGTGCTCATAGAGTGCATTTGTAAAGGTTTCTGCATCTTGGGAAGCTTTATCCTTTAGTTTGGGGGCTATGAAACTTACCACCTCTGTCTTAAGTAAGGTGAAGTTTGCTTTAGAAAAGTTTTTTACTGTGGTTTCCTTAGTTGGGGATGTGGGTGGGGTGTGGATATCCAGAGTGATTAGTTTATGGTCTGATCTAACCAGTGACGGGTTGAACTCCGGTGTGGAACAACTGTCGCCCATGTTGGTGATGACCAGGTCCAATACGTTTTCACCTCTGGTAGGGGAGTTTACCAGCTGATCCAGGGCGTTTGAGTTGATAAATTCCACGAAGCGCTGGGCCTGGGAGTTTGTACTCGAGTAGTTTTCCCAGTTAATGGTAGGGTAATTGAAATCGCCCAATATCAGGGTGTTCGGTAAGACCTTCATGTTTTGCAGTGTCTCCAGAAATGTGGAGTGGTGGTCCTGGGTCATGGAGGATGATCTGTAGCAGGCCACAATTTGCACTGCAGATTTGCTTGATGTTAGTTGCACATGGATGATCTCAGAGGTATCATGCTGCACCACAAACCTGGAGGTGTAGGTATCCTTGATGAATATGGATACACCCCCTCCTTTTGTGTTTCGGTCTATGATCTGTGGCCGAAATGTGTGGTATGAGTTGTAGCCCAGTAGTGCTGGGGTGCTTTCTGGAGCCTTGAACCAGGTTTCAGTTACTGCACAGATGTCAACGTTCTCCATACTGAGGAGTGCTTCGAGCGCGTGCATTTTGAGATTTAAACTCCTGGCGTTGAGTAGCATAACTCTCAATTTTTTGTTCATTGTGCTGTTTACGGAGGTGGGTTTGACTTTTGAGCCTTGTCTAAAAAAGGCACTATGGGGGCAGCAAGAGCCTTGGCCAGTATTCAAAAGCCTAGGAGTGACAGGTGCAAGCCATCTCTTGCGAAGCAATGGATCCACTTTAAATGACACCAGAAGCTTAGCCAATTGTTAAAATTGATCATTTTTTTCTTTATGCTGAGGTATCATTCTTGGTGAGGACAAGGTTCTACTCAGGGTCAGGTTCATACCAGCCTGGGCTATGTGATCAGAGAGCTCTTCCATGTCTCTTTTTATGTAGTCCAGGGAGGTACGTCTCAGGTCATTCACACCAACATGAAAAATGACAGAGTCATATTTGTACTTGTTCTGGACTGACCTGAGTGCTTGTGTTATGTGGCGGATACTGGCTCCCGACAGGCAGCTAACAGTAACCTTCTGCTTGTCCAGCCTAGTGAGTGGGACGTCAGTGTGCCTGACTATAGTCACCTATTACTAGTGTGTTAGGTATGTTATTTCGCCTTAAGGGCTGTGATTGTGAGGCACACTGATTTTGTGCTTTATGTGTTGTCTGGTTTGAGACAGGAGGTGCAGGTTGTTTGGGTGTCTGCTTTGGAGGTCTCTGATGCTTTTGCAGGTTTTTATTTAGAGCCTCCGAGTATGATTTTGTGTATTTATGTGTATTTTTTTCCAGTGCTGTTTTAGTAGTTCTGTGTGCAGCTGGAGGTGTGGTGCAAGTGTTAACCTTCACCTCTTGACTGTCTGTTCCAGTCTTGGGTGGAGACAGCTTAGCTTCCAGTTTGGCTGTATAATTGCATCTCTGGAATATGTTAGTGTTTTGTGGTAGGAGGAGAGGGTTGTCTGTGTACATGAGGCAGTTGTAACATTGCCTCTGGATACCCAGATTCACCAGCTGGACTGGAGAGTGCACCTGAAGTTGCCCTTTGATCATGCCTGAATAGTAGGGTGAGCTGCTTAGTTGCTTGGTTGGTGAGGGGTGAATAAAAAGCCTTGCCCTGTGTAGCTAATGCCTAGTTAAGGAAGCTGTACCACTATTTTTCCAGAACTCTGGGGGATCTTTTGTGCAGTTTTGCTTTTCTAGACAGTACAAGTGTTTACTTATTAAAGTGTCTCATTTTACACTGGGGCATGCACTGTGAAATTTGTCACTGTCCAGTTTGATATCTCTCAACTTGTACATTGGGCAGTTGACATAATGGCTAATGGAAGCAAAGATATTGTATTTTGAAGTGGTTAAGTATGCCAATACCAGAAACTCCTGAGATACCAATTTAGTTTCTCATGTGGAGTTTTGTTAGTGGAAACATGAAGATTTCTCTTGCTCAGAGCAAGTCTCTCTGACCCATACCTCAAAACAATGACATCCAAGAGATGTCACTGACCTCCAAAATGATCTTCTCTGTGAAAGTTTCTTTTTTCTTCTTGAGGAAGGACCAGCATATGACATGGCATGCCTAGACCAACCATGAGATCCCAGAAAAAAAATACTTTGAGAGAGTCAGCCTAGTGCTTAATCATTCTTTGATTAAATTAAGAGGATCAGGGGGATGTGAACAAGTTGGGAAAAGACAAAAGCTATGAAAATCCCTGTATGGCATTTGCGTCCTACAACTCAAACAGTTATTAACTGTATGCACTGATATCTACAAAAAGCAATGCAAAGATGAGAAATGATACAAAGGTTCACCAATGGTGTTCAAGAACTGAAACTCTAGCTTCAGGCCAACTTAAAGACTGGCGACATGGCATGTTCAGTGAACTGTGTTAAAAAGGAAATAAAGATAGTGTTAGCCAGCTACACTTTATACCACTGACATCCTGATACTGGAATAGGAGGGGTCAGGCAGGTCAGGAAAAGGAATATGAATGCTCTGGTGTTCAGGCCAGCCTCTGGCCACCTGCATGCAGAAATTCAAAGAGTCAGTACTGCAACAGTGAATTCTGAAGAACATTCTGTTCATGTTTACAGGAGGACTCCACATGGTCTCAGAAGGAAAGGGTGTAAAGGTCTGAAAGTTGGGCCAGTTGTCAGAGCTGCTCCACATCAGAGTTCCCAAAGGTTAAGACTCTGACAGAGATCCAAACAAAGAATGCAATTAGTGTCTTTTGTACAAACTGAAGGTAACTTCAAAGGGCACTTTTTTCCTTGATGCCTCATATTAAGCTGTCCTTTTATGAACTGCTTGATGACAGGGGTAGATACCAGTGAAGACTAAAGAGGAACACCAAGACAACTAAAAGATCAGCTTTAAGACAATACAATAGAACTTTGTCAACCAGACCTTTTAGGTAAAGAAGGGATCCCAGAACTGAGAGCTGTCCATGACCCAATTTACACCGGGTAAGAATTTAGATCACTTAGCCAGGTAGGACCTCCTAGTAGCAGGTTACTTGGCTTACTTCAGTATATGCAATACCTCAGTGGGAAAGAAGGCCCAGTGTAGGATTTGGGACCTATCTTCTATGCTACTAATTTAAGGGACTTTAATCTTTGGTGAACCAATGTTTCCTCTTTTAGATTAGCAAGTTTTGTGAGTATGACCGTATGGGTTTGATTTTACTTAGCTACAGCAACTGGGAAAACCAGTAACTTACTGGTGAAGTTGGGAAAAAATTGCTATTTGGTTGCCTCTCTCTTGCTTGGCCTGACCCTGAAGATGAGGGAAAGGGTAGGAAGCATATAGAAGGCTTGTTCCGAAGGACTGGAAGCACATTCAATGCTAGAACATCCATGCATATGTAAATATTGAAATTAGGCAATTCTGGGCAGAGGAAAACTGGTCTAAATGTAGAGTACCCCATATCATGGCTAATCAGGAAAAACCCTGCAGATTTAGTTTCCAGTTGTGGGAGGATGGGCAGGGGTCTACTTGGATAATCTACTGAACAGCTGTGGAACAAAGGCATGTGCGTGGAGGTTAGGTCCCAGGCAATCATGGTCAGACTACACAGCTGATAACAAAATGTTCCTCCCTGCTTGTCAATGCATCAAATGACCATAGTGCTGTCTGTGACCACTTGCAGCACATCTGGCTGCAAGACCTCTTTGACAATCATATGTTTGGTTTCAACTTAGCTATTGCACCTTCCCTGAGCCTTCAGTGCTCCCATCTGTGTCCCTTACAAAGTCTGATACATCTGTTGTCATGACTTGGGTAATCTGCGGTTTCAGAACTGACACCCCAAGTTGTCTATAACCTGATAAGACTAGCATCCGAACCCTTTGTGGATTGCAGTAGAAGAAGAGGGTGACATAACAGGTTTCTTAGATACTGTTGGGATTTCCCCATGTGTAATCTAGCAAGGAAAACCATCAGGATAGAAGTTGACCTGTCCTCATGAGCCTTCAGTATGGCTACTGCTGTCACAGATGCCTACTGTGCAGCTCAACAGGAAAAAGCACTCAGCAATGAAATCTTTTCTTTGGGGAGAGACATTCAGCTGCCCTTCATATTTTAGGACTGCACTCGAGCATGCCTTTTCATGAGCAGGAGAAAGACTGAGACGGCCAAGCTGATTAGGTATGAGATGGTATAGTCTAGAATATATAACAGCTCCTGATGGGAGATCATTTGGATCATGAAGTCACATAGGTAAACAATGACTCCAGCAAGTCTTGTTTATCTGTTACTGCAGATTTAAGTTCTCAGTCCAGGTGTTTGCAGTGCCACTATTTTTGTGAGGAAATAGGAGGTCAAATAAAACTGGGTCTCTCATGGCTTGAACAGCGAGACAAAGATCACCTCACAGCAACCTTAAAGCTACATAGTATAAGGGGAGTTGTGCAAATCTATCTGGTTAGTTGAAGGATTTAAGAACTTTAAAGTTCTTGGTTACAAATATTTAGGGCTTTACCAATTGAACAATATGCTTTGATTAGTACACACCAAAGGGGGCACTGTACTCAGTGATGGGTCAGATAAGAGTACAGTAGTAGGGCAACACCTTTGGATCTTGAAAATGTTTCCTAGGAAAGTAACTGGAGCAGACAGAAGGATGCCATAACTGTGGTGGAAATATGATGATCGAATGACAAAAAGCTATCCACATAAGTACCTAGGTCTCTTATGAATGTGTCTGTCTGAAGAGGAGCATCACTTATAACATATGAGATAGGAAAAACCTTTCTGCCAAATGCTACTAAATGTACTTTTTTATTTAGTTTGTAACAGTTTTTGATAAATTATGTATCTGCATATTCCAACCCTTGCTGGAGCTGTTTTCTATCACTGGATGAGAACACAACAGTGTCCAGTTTGCAGACATCACCAAACTTGGTCAACCACACTTCTAGAATATTGGCTTGGGTGTCTGCAAATCAAATGCTGAACAGGAAAAGGCCCAGAACTGATTCTTGTGACACCACTAGCTACAAATGTATATTCTTCCTAGTAACCCTGATGTGGGTGCAAGCTGTCAGACTCACTGGCTTCAAAACAGACTTACTCTAAGGTTCGACAAACATAGAAAGGAGGTGAAAATAAAAGTAAACTCACCTTCTCCCATTCTTTGACTCCACAATGGAGTCAATGTACAACCAACTAATTAATGATGTAATGAAATGTCAAATACTGGAAACTCACAACCGTTACAAGCCTCTCTGTTCCTGGCTGGGATAAAGCACTGGTTTGTCACTGAGAATATCTGTGCTTCAGTGGGAAATCAAACATATCACGTCTAGTCCATTGACATGTTATGAAAATGG
This sequence comes from Protopterus annectens, assembly GCF_019279795.1. Classification (NCBI taxonomy): domain Eukaryota; kingdom Metazoa; phylum Chordata; order Ceratodontiformes; family Protopteridae; genus Protopterus; species Protopterus annectens. Next base: position 1,821,260,185 of record NC_056732.1, read on the forward strand.
AACAAAGAGGACAACACTTCAAGCAGGAATCATATGAGAAACAGCTGTTGCAAAGCTATGGTAACAGTCCGCTCACAATTTTGTAATACATGAGCTCTCCACTGCAGGGACACAGTCCCTCACCAAATGACTTGCTAATGGGCAGAAGGTTGAATGGAAAATGGCCCACTTCATCTATATTAGTACTGCCTGAAAACTGAACTAAACCTGAACCCCTAGTTTAGCACCCACATACCTCACTGATAGGGTCAACAAGTACATTTCCCAACTTATCCTTGTTCTGCCCTCTTCTGGGTTATCTGAACACAAATACAAAGGCTAAAACTTCCATAAAAATATAAGACTAGGTTTCTTAATATCCTCAGAGATCAACAGCCTAGCAAGTACCTATGAACCTATGCAATGCTGCACAGAAATTAGCAACGATTGAAATGCACTGCACAGAAGAGGACAATTTAGACCAGCTATTGTACAGAAAAGGTCAAAAGGTGGAGGTGTCTCAGTTTACATCACAAACAATCACACGTCAATGCTGGTCAAGCAGTATGACACTACGGAGAACCTCCATATAGAACTCACCATAGGCAAAGTCCCTTACCATATCTTAGCGAGCTACAGCTCCCACTCTGGGACCCAGGAGAAAAATAGCACTTACTTAACTGAACTTGGGTTACTTTCCATTTGACCCAACACCACATTCATGGGTGACTTCAATTACCAAACCCTAAACTGGGACTCTTACACAACCTCAGATTTGGAGGCACAAAGATTCCTGGACGTTGTCAACATATATGTCAGGGAGCAGCACCATCCATTACTTAACTCTCACCAAAATGGAGGAATGTTGCACCCCAACAAGTGAAATGTCCTCCCTGGTCAGGTCAAACCATAATGCTCTCTTCTTCAAAATTAAAATAAAATCTGAGACACCAGGAATGTTTAGGAAGTAGCATTCCAAGGCAAACTTCCTACATTTAGGTTCAAGACCCTCTTTACCCATGGTACACCACTACGTATACAGACTTGTTTACAACAATATCTTAATAGTCATGTATACAGCTGCATAGAGGGAGTGGTCAAAAATAAGGACAGGACAAACTCAAAAAAGAAGCCACCCTGGTGGAATACCAACATCAATAGGCTGTATAATAAAAGGAATAAAATCATGGCAAAAACAGGGAATGTAATGTAGAGCAAGGTATGAACTCCCTCAATAAACTAAATAAACAACTCAGGGTACACATTAGTCTACCAAAGGCAAATATGAGGTAAAAGTAGTCTTCCAGGTTAGGGGCAACAGCAAAGTATTGTCCAAAAACTCAAAGGCAATACACAACAGTGTGTCAAACTAATTGCAAATGGAGATACCTATATTGAGCCAGAGGATATAGAAACTCTACCAGCTGATAACTTCAGCTCCAATTTTACCTCACATTCTTCCCCAGACACCCCTCAAGGAATACCCCCAACCATAGCTGCCTACACTATCACTAGGGAACAGCTCGTCAATGCACTCATCAAGTCCAAAGACACTGTATTAATGGGACCTGACAATATTCCAAGATGCGTCTTTAATAGCATGAAACATGACATTTCAGGACCACTAGAAAAACTATTTAGCCGTAGAAAGACCACCCAGCAGGGCTGTGGAACAATTAATTTAATAACATATAAATAAAAGTTGATAAGCAGTTTCATGCCATGATGCTACTTCCACACACCAAATAAAACATTGCTTATTTATAAATAAATTGCATTAAGTTACATCCATTATTTAAATAAGTCAAATGATTTTAACACCGGCTTTAAAGAAACCATTTCATTTAAACCTCTGCCATTATCAGCTTGTAAATCTAAAATCCATTTTAATTCTAAATTAAAATGCATAACTGCAATATAAGGAACTTGAAAAACATGCTTATTTCCATAAATATTTACATGTTTAGCTGAAACATTCAACTATTTATTCTTCTTTATATCGTACTGATGCTCAAGAATCCATTCGCTACATGAACAGCTCATTTATCTTACATAAAAGATGTAAAAAAAAATACAAGTATCTAAATACACCAAGTTTGTACTTTTACAATCTGCATAAAATTTCAAGTCATAACATTGAGCATTTTCAGGATATCAGATTACAGAAATAGATAAAATAAATTTACACGCACTACGGTTATTATGTGGAAAGGTCCCAGAATACTCAGAATTTTGCCACATTTCTGGGTTGCCTATAGCAGAATTGGTGTTTTATAGACTTCTTATTTTTAACAGAAAACTATCTTAAAAACTTCATTCGCTGTCAAAATAGGCTAGTTCTTTTTTAACTATATTACATATTACATCAACATCATTAGAAAACGTTAAAGTAACTCTTGGAAAATCATTTTGATAACCTGAGATATTATTAAATTATATTCCCTGTGTCTGCCAATTCAGAGAAAAACAGTTTAGCAGTAGTTTTTTCTATTTGATAAAACATCAGCAATTGTACTATCAACTTCATTTTCTGAATAACCCCTTTGCAGAAAATATTCATGCATGTCACTGAAATTTTAAGAATTCCGTCATTATTATTTAGCCCAGCAACTCTAATAAACTGACCCTTTAAAACATTCTTATATACATGGAGAGGATGCATATCACTTCTGTGTAATGTAGTATTCTTTTTGCAGGTTTTTTTATAGAAAGTAGAATTAATACAACCATCATCATCTTTAAACACAGATAAATCCAGAAAATCAATCAAATTGTTAGAGTGCTTGACGGTAAATTTCAAAAAAGTCATAGTGTTATGCAAAAATTCAATAAAAGTATACAGATCTTACACTGATCCCATCCAAATAAAAAATATCATCAACAAAATGTACACAGAATTTGAGATAATTAGTGAACAGCTGGCCAGTCAAAACAATTGTCAATTCCCATAAAGCCAAAATTGTGTTCTCATAGCTGTTGCAACACCCACTTTCTATAAACAGCATTTCTCATTAAACAAAAAACATTATTTTCTACAATCAAATCCAATGCACAACAAATTTATTTTGCTATTGGTATAATCAGTATAATTCAGTAAAAATTCCCTAATACTTCAATCCCCAATTCATTGGGTATCACAGTAAATAACGAATTTACATTCAGTGTGACAAACAAATACATTTCTCTATAATTAAAATGTTTATAACAATTTCACAGACTTGAGACAAAATGCTTAGTATCCCTTAACACATTCTTAACTGAATTCAAACTTTGACAAAAATAGAAAGGGGTTCAGTCAACCAGCCTTGACTAGAAACAATTGATTTCATAGGGGAGTTATGTAAATTTTGATGAATCTTGAGAAGTCCATATAACACAGGAACTAAAGGAGAATTAACTTGAAAATATTTACCTAATTCAGATATAATCAAACTACTTATATGTAAAATCAAACTCATTCTAACAGCTTTTATCAAATCATTCACTTGAAGTTGTGTCTTTTCGGCTTTTCCCGGTTAGGGGTCGCCACAGCGGAACTCCGGTCCGCTAATGATTGGCAGTAGATTTTTACATGCCGAGTTGCCAGCCCTGACGCACAACCTTCAACGAAGGTACGCCCATTCACGCATGTCTCCACACAGAAGACGCTCTAACTGAGAATCGAACAGGACAACGTCTTACTGTGAGGCGACAATGCTACCGCAGCACCACCACCGCAGTATAAGCAAATTAGCATAAGTAGTATCCTCAGAAAGCATTATATTCATTTGATACAAGTAAAATTGTCTATCCATAAAGACTATAGTTCCCCCTTGCCAGATGGATGAATCTCAAAGGAATCATGTTCGTGTAATTCTTGTGCTATTGCTTCATTCGAAGTCATATTTAAAAAGCTAGTCTTATTTCTACTTGATAAGGCACCAAAAGCATCTTTTTTCACAAGATTTTAAAAAAAGCTTCCATAAGAGGATGCTGCATAGGCATAAAGGTGCAGGGTTTCTCAAATAAAGAATTATTCAGAGTAGCAGGGACTAAACATTTCTGTGTAACATTTCTCACAAATAACATCAAGTGAATTAAAATGTCAGCCACATTAGATCTAGTTGCAGGAATAAGGGACAGGCCTTTATTTCAGATGTTCAATTGATCCAATATCAAAGTAAAAGAAGAATATTATATACTAAGCTCTCAGCACCTTGCTATGTGTAGATATACCTATGGTCTTCTGTACGTGAGTTCTTGTTCTTTTCTGACCTCTCCTCCCTTGACTTTTGGATCTCCTCAGTCTCAACATACCTTCCAGCCTCACTGGTTCTGGTACAACAGGGAATGATAAAGGGGAAACAGATACTGCATGTGTGTGTGTGTGTGTGTGTGTGTGTGTGTGTGTGTGTGTGTGTGTGTGTGTGTGTGTATATATATATATATATATATATATATATATATATATATATATATAAAACACTTTATAATCTCAAAATACTGAAATGTCGAATTTCAGTATCTCGAGACTATAAAGTCGAAATCTGAAAATAGCGAAAGTGCATAATCGTGCATTCGAATATCTCAAATTCGTGGTTATGGCTTTACGCTACGTAATGTCCGGGATTGTATGTGGATGGTGTGCAATGCCATGTGTGGATTTAGGTGTTATGTCAGGTAAGTGAGTGTTTTGTAAGGGTTTTGGGTGGGAGTTTGAGTGTATGTGAGTGTGCGGATATGTGTGATGTGTGTGTGTGTGTGTGTGTGTGTGTGTGTGTGTGTGTGTGTGTGTGTGTGTGAGGGACTGTAGAATGTGTGTGTGTGTGTGTGTGTGTGTGTGTGTGTGTGTGTGTGTGTGCGTGCTTTTGTTTACTGTTTGTGCGATCTTGGAGTTAGTATATATAAGTAGAGGGTGTGGCGGGCAGCCCCCCCACATGGGGGGGTGCAGGGGGGCTTGCCCCCCCTACTTATTTGTGGATGTGTGTTTTGTTTGTTTATGTTGTGTTGTGGGTGCTGTGGTATATGTGTGGTCTGGTGTGTGCTGTGTTTTAGGTGTTTTGAATTTCGTGGTTTTGGGCTTCACGGTGTTGTGTGGATTCGATTTCATGGTCTCGAAAAACTGAAATTCGAGATTTCAGTATTTCGAGATAATGAAGTGAATCTATCTATATATATATATATATATATATATATATATATATATATATATATATATATATATAGTGCACATTCCATTTAATTGGCACTTCAGCACTAAGTGCCATTCTAGGAGCATTAGGTGTTTCTTCTGAAAGAGCTACTTGTGCTACTGTATCATTAGAAACAGCCTTATTCTCTGTTGTCAGCCAAGAAAAGATACGTCTTTTCTGAAAATCAGACATATCCCTAACAGCTTCTTGTGTTTAGCTGTTTGTAATCTAGTTTCATATGCAACAGCATTGTCAAAAACTGAGTCAAGTTTCTGTTTAACTGACTCATTTGTCAAATTTAAAACATTTCTTTCAGATGATAAAGGCATTTCAGTGGAAGCAAAAAACTTGATTAAAAGTCTCATATAATTGAAACTTAGCTCCAGATTCAGGGACTGCCATTGTTTTAACAAATCCGGAAAAGTATTCCCATATACAGACATCTTAAGTATACGCAGTCCACTTGGGAATACCTTTAAATGTATACACACCTTCAAGTGGAGTCTGCCATTGCAGCCTTTTAAGCTTAAAAAGTTTACTTTCCAGTTCCTTTATATCATATTATAAACTACTCACATCAAGTGGCTTTATATTTGATTCAGGTTCGAATATGTCATTTTCAAAAGCATCATGACTAATGGATTACCTTCCACACACACAGTACGATGTATTCAGTCAGAACATGAACAAATTTCTCTTTCTATTGTATTTTATTCAATTTCTATATCTCCTCCTTCAGCCATGCTTCAAAAGTGAATAACGACTGGTCTAATACAAATTAGTGAAGCTAAAAGCAATAAAAAGACCATCCAGCAGGGCTCTAGAACAATTCATTTAATAACATATAAAAAAATGTTGGTTAGCGCTTTCACGTCAAAGTCTATCAAATGCCAATTATGCTATAGGCAACCCAGAAATGTGGAAAAAAATTCTGAGCATTCTGGAACCGTTCCACATAATAGCTGTAGTGCATGTACATTTTCAGACATCCTGAGACTGGTCATTGTTATGACTTGAAATTTTATGCAGATTGTAAAAGTTCAAATTTAATGCATTTAGCTACTAGTATTTTTTGTTCATCCTTTTATGTAGGCAAAACAAATCATTCATTTAGAGAACGGATTCCTGAGCATCAATATGATATAAAGAAGAATAAACAGTTGAATGCTTTAGCTAAAAGTTTAAATATTTATGGAACTAAACATGTTTTTTTAAGTTCTTTGTTTTGCAATTAATGCATTTAATTTGAGAGGGGATGATGAAAAAAATAAAACCGAACGTGTGGAATTAAAATGGATTTTAGATTTACAAGCCGATAAAAGCAGAGACTTGCATGAAATTGCTTCTTTGAAGCTGGTGTTAAAAATCAGGTGGCTTATTTAAATAATAGATGTAATTTAATGCAATTATAAATTTCCAATACAATGTTTTATTTGGTCTGAGGAAGCACCTTCTTGGCATGAAACACTTACAACATTTTATATTATGTGATTAAACTGATTCTACAGCCCTGCTGGGTGGTCTTTTTATTGCTTTTAGTTTTACGAATTTGTATTAGACCACCCTTTATTCACTTTGGTTGCGTTTGCTTTTTGGACTATTTAACCATAGTAGGCTAAGATTTATGACAAAAAGATATCAAACTAGTGTATGCTTTAACATAATTTGAAAGTCTTTTCCAGGCATCATTTACTTATTTGAAGAATTCCTTTGCACACCTCTCTTTCTTATATAAACTCCTACACAGGTTATCCTATGCTTCCCTACTACTCTTTTATAACCCCACCCATTCCCAGAGGTAACAGTTTCTGAATGCCCTACTTACCTAAATAAGTTTCTTCTTAAATATCTGTATAAGACACTGTTCAAGGTCAAATATTTTAACCTTTCATAATTCAATCTTTCACTTCCATGCAAGTACTTGTTATATTTCAACAGTACTCTTTCAAATTTACTCATGTTACTTTTCTCATAATGTTTCCATATTATTATTCTATATTCTAATTTAGATATAATGTAACTTATAAACAAGGATTCCATCATTTAATTCCTATGCTTTATAAATATTTTTATACAACCAATAGTTTATAACTATCATTAACTAATTGGGTGACATGATCTGAAAAACTCAAAGCTGAATCTACCCATACACCTAGGAGCTTAATTAAATCCACATCTTCAATCACTGTATGATGTATTAAATATTCACCATTCAATATATAGCTCCAGTACATAATATGCTTTTTTTGTAGTTATTAGCTTAGGATGGAAGCACATCTGCAGTATCTGAGGTATGTGAAGTGAACAACCTATTCACGTGTATTCCTTGCCTTATTCAGTGCCTCAACATATTCTGCAGTATTGCCCATGCTCAGCCTTCAGTATCACACCATGTTCTGTAGTTCTGCACAGCCCCAGCCTTCAGTACCACACCATGTCCTGTAGTACTGCTCACCCTCAGCCTTCAGTACCACATCATGTTCTGCAGTACTGCTCACCGCCAGCCTTCAGTACCACACCATGTTCTGTAGTACTGCTACCCCATCCTTCAGTACCGCACCATGTCCTGTAGTACTGTTCACCCCCAGCCTTCAGTACCACACCATGTTCTGCAGTACTGCTCACCCCAGCCTTCAGTACCACACTATGTTCTGTAGTACTGCTACTCCCAGGCTTTAGTACCACACCATGTTCTGTAGTACTGCTCACCCACAGCCTTCAGTACCACACCATGTTCTGTAGTACTGCTCACCCTCAGCCTTCAGTACCACATCATGTTCTGCAGTACTGCTCACCGCCAGCCTTCAGTACCACACCATGTTCTGTAGTACTGCTACCCCATCCTTCAGTACCGCACCATGTCCTGTAGTACTGTTCACCCCCAGCCTTCAGTACCACACCATGTTCTGTAGTACTGTTCACCCCCAGCCTTCAGTACCACACCATGTTCTGTAGTACTGCTACCCCATCCTTCAGTACCGCACCATGTCCTGTAGTACTGTTCACCCCCAGCCTTCAGTACCACATCATGTCCTGTAGTACTGCTCACCCCCAGCCTTCAGTACCACACCATGTCCTGTAGTACTGTTCACCCCCAGCCTTCAGTACCACATCATGTCCTGTAGTACTGCTCACCCCCAGCCTTCAGTACCACACCATGTTCTGTAGTACTGTTCACCCCCAGCCTTCAGTACCACACTATGTTCTGTAGTACTGCTCACTCCCAGTCTTCAGTACCACACCATGTTCTGCAGTACTGCTCACCGCCAGCCTTCAGTACCACACCATGTTCTGTAGTACTGCTCACCCCAGCCTTCAGTACCACACCATGTTCTGTAGTACTGCTCACCCCAGCCTTCAGTACCACACCATGTTCTGTAGTACTGCTCACCCCAGCCTTCAGTACCACATCATGTTCTGTAGTACTGCTCACCCCAGCCTTCAGTACCACACCATGTTCTGTAGTACTGCTCACCCCCAGCCTTCAGTACCACACCATGTTCTGCAGTACTGCTCACCGCCAGCCTTCAGTACCACACCATGTTCTGTAGTACTGTTCCCCCCAGCCTTTAGTATCACACTATGTTCTGTAGTACTGCTCACCCCCAGCCTTCAGTACATCATGTTCTGCAGTACTACTCACCCCCAGCCTTCAGTACCACACTATGTTCTGCAGTACTGCTACTCCCAGGCTTCAGTACCACACCATGTTCTGTACTATTGCTCAACAACAGCCGTCAGTACCACACCATGTTCTGTAGTACTGTTCCCCCCAGCCTTTAGTATCACACTATGTTCTGTAGTACTGCTCACCCCCAGCCTTCAGTACATCATGTTCTGCAGTACTGCTCACCCCCAGCCTTCAGTACCACACCATGTTCTGTAGTACTGCTCACCCCCAGCCTTCAGTACCACATCATGTTCTGTAGTACTGTTCACCCCCAGCCTTCAGTACCACACCACGTTCTGTAATACTGATCATCCCCAGCCTTCAGTACCACACCATGTTCTGTAGTACTGCTCACCCCCAGCCTTCAGTACCAAATCATGTTCTGTAGTACTGTTCACCCCCAGCCTTCAGTACCACACCATGTTCTGTAGTACTGTTCACCCCCAGCCTTCAGTACCACACCACATTCTGTAGTACTGCTCAGCCCCCGCCTTCAGTACCACACCATATTCTGCAGTACTGCTCATCCCCCACCTTCAGTACCAGGCTGTGTTCTGTATTACTGTTCAGTTTATCACCTTCCCACATCTGAAGGTTTTTGTGATGTACATTTAAAAAAGTAGCCTCTGAAAATAAAACTAGCAGCTTTGATGAGACTGCTGTACTTGTTATATTTCAGGAAATTTCTTATTCAACTAATTTAAGATTTTTTTGCTAGATTGATACATACATCCTTACTGGATATACTCCATTCATCTTTTACCTATTTTGATTTCTTACTTTACTTTTAGACAAAAACAGGGGAAGAACTGAAAACTGTAATTAACTGATCATGTACTTACTGTCAGTGCTGTTACCAGACTGAAAACTGTAATTAACTGATCATGTACTTACTGTCAGCGCTGTTACCAGACTGAAAACTGTAATTAACTGATCATGTACTTACTGTCAGTGCTGTTACCAGACTGAAAACTGTAATAACTGATCATGTACTTACTGTCAGTGCTGTTACCAGACTGAAAACTGTAATAACTGATCATGTACTTACTGTCAGTGCTGTTACCAGACTGAAAACTGTAATTAACTGATCATGTACTTACTGTCAGTGCTGTTACCAGACTGAAAACTGTAATTAACTGATCATGTACTTACTGTCAGTGCTGTTACCAGACTGAAAACTGTAATTACCTGATCATGTACTTACTGTCAGTGCTGTTACCAGACTGAAAACTGTAATTAACTGATCATGTACTTACTGTCAGTGCTGTTACCAGACTGAAAACTGTAATTAACTGATCATGTACTTACTGTCAGTGCTGTTACCAGACTGAAAACTGTAATTAACTGATCATGTACTTACTGTCAGTGCTGTTACCAGACTGAAAACTGTAATTAACTGATCATGTACTTACTGTCAGCGCTGTTACCAGACTGAAAACTGTAATTAACTGATCATGTACTTACTGTCAGTGCTGTTACCAGACTGAAAACTGTAATTAACTGATCATGTACTTACTGTCAGTGCTGTTACCAGACTGAAAACTGTAATTAACTGATCATGTACTTACTGTCAGTGCTGTTACCAGACTGAAAACTGTAATTAACTGATCATGTACTTACTGTCAGTGCTGTTACCAGACTGAAAACTGTAATTAACTGATCATGTACTTACTGTCAGTGCTGTTACCAGACTGAAAACTGTAATTAACTGATCATGTACTTACTGTCAGTGCTGTTACCAGACTGAAAACTGTAATTAACTGATCATGTACTTACTGTCAGTGCTGTTACCAGACTGAAAACTGTAATTAACTGATCATGTACTTACTGTCAGTGCTGTTACCAGACTGAAAACTGTAATTAACTGATCATGTACTTACTGTCAGTGCTGTTACCAGACTGAAAACTGTAATTAACTGATCATGTACTTACTGTCAGTGCTGTTACCAGACTGAAAACTGTAATTAACTGATCATGTACTTACTGTCAGTGCTGTTACCAGACTGAAAACTGTAATTAACTGATCATGTACTTACTGTCAGTGCTGTTACCAGACTGAAAACTGTAATTAACTGATCATGTACTTACTGTCAGTGCTGTTACCAGACTGAAAACTGTAATTAACTGATCATGTACTTACTGTCAGTGCTGTTACCAGACTGAAAACTGTAATTAACTGATCATGTACTTACTGTCAGTGCTGTTACCAGACTGAAAACTGTAATTAACTGATCATGTACTTACTGTCAGTGCTGTTACCAGACTGAAAACTGTAATTAACTGATCATGTACTTACTGTCAGTGCTGTTACCAGACTGAAAACTGTAATTAACTGATCATGTACTTACTGTCAGTGCTGTTACCAGACTGAAAACTGTAATTAACTGATCATGTACTTACTGTCAGTGCTGTTACCAGACTGAAAACTGTAATTAACTGATCATGTACTTACTGTCAGTGCTGTTACCAGACTGAAAACTGTAATTAACTGATCATGTACTTACTGTCAGTGCTGTTACCAGACTGAAAACTGTAATTAACTGATCATGTACTTACTGTCAGTGCTGTTACCAGACTGAAAACTGTAATTAACTGATCATGTACTTACTGTCAGTGCTGTTACCAGACTGAAAACTGTAATTAACTGATCATGTACTTACTGTCAGTGCTGTTACCAGACTGAAAACTGTAATTAACTGATCATGTACTTACTGTCAGTGCTGTTACCAGACTGAAAACTGTAATTAACTGATCATGTACTTACTGTCAGTGCTGTTACCAGACTGAAAACTGTAATTAACTGATCATGTACTTACTGTCAGTGCTGTTACCAGACTGAAAACTGTAATTAACTGATCATGTACTTACTGTCAGTGCTGTTACCAGACTGAAAACTGTAATTACCTGATCATGTACTTACTGTCAGTGCTGTTACCAGACTGAAAACTGTAATTAACTGATCATGTACTTACTGTCAGTGCTGTTACCAGACTGAAAACTGTAATTAACTGATCATGTACTTACTGTCAGTGCTGTTACCAGACTGAAAACTGTAATTAACTGATCATGTACTTACTGTCAGTGCTGTTACCAGACTGAAAACTGTAATTAACTGATCATGTACTTACTGTCAGTGCTGTTACCAGACTGAAAACTGTAATTAACTGATCATGTACTTACTGTCAGTGCTGTTACCAGACTGAAAACTGTAATTAACTGTTCATGTACTTACTGTCAGTGCTGTTACCACGCTGAAAACTGTAATTAACTGATCATGTACTTACTGTCAGTGCTGTTACCAGACTGAAAACTGTAATTAACTGATCATGTACTTACTGTCAGTGCTGTTACCAGACTGAAAACTGTAATTAACTGATCATGTACTTACTGTCAGTGCTGTTACCAGACTGAAAACTGTAATTAACTGATCATGTACTTACTGTCAGTGCTGTTACCAGACTGAAAACTGTAATTAACTGATCATGTACTTACTGTCAGTGCTGTTACCAGACTGAAAACTGTAATTAACTGATCATGTACTTACTGTCAGTGCTGTTACCAGACTGAAAACTGTAATTAACTGATCATGTACTTACTGTCAGTGCTGTTACCAGACTGAAAACTGTAATTAACTGATCATGTACTTACTGTCAGTGCTGTTACCAGACTGAAAACTGTAATTAACTGATCATGTACTTACTGTCAGTGCTGTTACCAGACTGAAAACTGTAATTAACTGATCATGTACTTACTGTCAGTGCTGTTACCAGACTGAAAACTGTAATTAACTGATCATGTACTTACTGTCAGTGCTGTTACCAGACTGAAAACTGTAATTAACTGATCATGTACTTACTGTCAGTGCTGTTACCAGACTGAAAACTGTAATTAACTGATCATGTACTTACTGTCAGTGCTGTTACCAGACTGAAAACTGTAATTAACTGATCATGTTCTTACTGTCAGTGCTGTTACCAGACTGAAAACTGTAATTAACTGATCATGTACTTACTGTCAGTGCTGTTACCAGACTGAAAACTGTAATTAACTGATCATGTACTTACTGTCAGTGCTGTTACCAGACTGAAAACTGTAATTAACTGATCATGTACTTACTGTCAGTGCTGTTACCAGACTGAAAACTGTAATTAACTGATCATGTACTTACTGTCAGTGCTGTTACCAGACTGAAAACTGTAATTAACTGATCATGTACTTACTGTCAGTGCTGTTACCAGACTGAAAACTGTAATTAACTGATCATGTACTTACTGTCAGTGCTGTTACCAGACTGAAAACTGTAATTAACTGATCATGTACTTACTGTCAGTGCTGTTACCAGACTGAAAACTGTAATTAACTGATCATGTACTTACTGTCAGTGCTGTTACCAGACTGAAAACTGTAATTAACTGATCATGTACTTACTGTCAGTGCTGTTACCAGACTGAAAACTGTAATTAACTGATCATGTACTTACTGTCAGTGCTGTTACCAGACTGAAAACTGTAATTAACTGATCATGTACTTACTGTCAGTGCTGTTACCAGACTGAAAACTGTAATTAACTGATCATGTACTTACTGTCAGTGCTGTTACCAGACTGAAAACTGTAATTAACTGATCATGTACTTACTGTCAGTGCTGTTACCAGACTGAAAACTGTAATTAACTGATCATGTACTTACTGTCAGTGCTGTTACCAGACTGAAAACTGTAATTAACTGATCATGTACTTACTGTCAGTGCTGTTACCAGACTGAAAACTGTAATTAACTGATCATGTACTTACTGTCAGTGCTGTTACCAGACTGAAAACTGTAATTAACTGATCATGTACTTACTGTCAGTGCTGTTACCAGACTGAAAACTGTAATTAACTGATCATGTACTTACTGTCAGTGCTGTTACCAGACTGAAAACTGTAATTAACTGATCATGTACTTACTGTCAGTGCTGTTACCAGACTGAAAACTGTAATTAACTGATCATGTACTTACTGTCAGTGCTGTTACCAGACTGAAAACTGTAATTAACTGATCATGTACTTACTGTCAGTGCTGTTACCAGACTGAAAACTGTAATTAACTGATCATGTACTTACTGTCAGTGCTGTTACCAGACTGAAAACTGTAATTAACTGATCATGTACTTACTGTCAGTGCTGTTACCAGACTGTAAACTGTAATTAACTGATCATGTACTTACTGTCAGTGCTGTTACCAGACCGAAAACTGTAATTAACTGATCATGTACTTACTGTCAGTGCTGTTACCAGACTGAAAACTGTAATTAACTGATCATGTACTTACTGTCAGTGCTGTTACCAGACTGAAAACTGTAATTAACTGATCATGTACTTACTGTCAGTGCTGTTACCAGACTGAAAACTGTAATTAACTGATCGTGTACTTACTGTCAGTGCTGTTACCAGACTGAAAACTGTAATTAACTGATCATGTACTTACTGTCAGTGCTGTTACCAGACTGAAAACTGTAATTAACTGATCATGTACTTACTGTCAGTGCTGTTACCAGACTGAAAACTGTAATTAACTGATCATGTACTTACTGTCAGTGCTGTTACCAGACTGAAAACTGTAATTAACTGATCATGTACTTACTGTCAGTGCTGTTACCAGACTGAAAACTGTAATTACCTGATCATGTAATTACTGTCAGTGCTGTTACCAGACTGAAAACTGTAATTAACTGATCATGTACTTACTGTCAGTGCTGTTACCAGACTGAAAACTGTAATTAACTGATCATGTACTTACTGTCAGTGCTGTTACCAGACTGAAAACTGTAATTAACTGATCATGTACTTACTGTCAGTGCTGTTACCAGACTGAAAACTGTAATTAACTGATCATGTACTTACTGTCAGTGCTGTTACCAGACTGAAAACTGTAATTAACTGATCATGTACTTACTGTCAGTGCTGTTACCAGACTGAAAACTGTAATTAACTGATCATGTACTTACTGTCAGTGCTGTTACCAGACTGAAAACTGTAATTAACTGATCATGTACTTACTGTCAGTGCTGTTACCAGACTGAAAACTGTAATTAACTGATCATGTACTTACTGTCAGTGCTGTTACCAGACTGAAAACTGTAATTAACTGATCATGTACTTACTGTCAGTGCTGTTACCAGACTGAAAACTGTAATTAACTGATCATGTACTTACTGTCAGTGCTGTTACCAGACTGTAAACTGTAATTAACTGGTCATGTACTTACTGTCAGTGCTGTTACCAGACTGAAAACTGTAATTAACTGATCATGTACTTACTGTCCGTGCTGTTACCAGACTGAAAACTGTAATTAACTGATCATGTACTTACTGTCAGTGCTGTTACCAGACTGAAAACTGTAATTAACTGATCATGTACTTACTGTCAGTGCTGTTACCAGACTGAAAACTGTAATTAACTGATCATGTACTTACTGTCAGTGCTGTTACCAGACTGAAAACTGTAATTAACTGATCATGTACTTACTGTCAGTGCTGTTACCAGACTGAAAACTGTCATTAACTGATCATGTACTTACTGCCAGTGCTGTTACCAGACTGAAAACTGTAATTAACTGATCATGTACTTACTGTCAGTGCTGTTACCAGGAAGCTGCTTTTGTTGAACCATCATTCCTTCTTCACTGTCACCAGGTGGAATTGTCTCATGTTTCTTAATAATTAACCACAGCTGGTCCACTGGGATGTTGTAACCTGAAAATAATCAGGAATCGTTACAGAGGTTTATACTATGTTTATACTGGTTTATTCCTACCTAGCTAATGGACAAACAAACAACTTAGTCGTCAACCATGGATAAAGACTGGCTACATCTGCAGTCAAATGGCTGTGTTTTACATTCATTTACTATTGGTCCATTGTGCTGTCTCTTGGAATGACCAGTGCTAGGTCATGTAACTTAAAAAGACTTAAAAACTTTCCCACATACTTGCCTATTTTGCTTTATTGATATGAATGTTATTTCAACACTGTTTTCCTGACAGTGAATTTCAGAAATATTCATTTATATCAATACTCACTAATAAATTCTCTTGCCCCATCTCTTTCTCGCTTTTAATGCTTTACATTTATCAGTGTTCTCACTGACCTAAATCTTATTCAGTTCTCCATTACTTGGTTCAAAAGCTACTTATCCAGACAGCAGCAGGTCGTTTCATAGCAATGCACTCTCTCTCTCCCCAATTCTTCCTGTTGCCTTAGGAGTTCCCTAAGGCTCGATCCTAGGACCTCTACTGTTCTATTTATTTACCAACAATCACCATACGACTACTCTACATGCTTCAGTGATCCAATAAGCAGATGGCTCCACCCTAATATGCACAGCCCCTTCCCTACAAGACCTTAATTCTATAACCCAAGATTCTTTTCTATCTGTTCACAGGTTCATAGGTTGGTACTAGGCTATCAGCCCTAGGGCCTATACAAGCCTAGCCATAACAATTCCCTGGCTATTTCTTCCCACACTATTTACTTCCCTGGACCCCTGTCTAGCAGGGCAACTGACGTGATCCTCGGGGTGAATTTTCTTTCTCCCATCCAATCGTCAAGGTTCCTTTTGAAGAGGGCCAAGGAGGTACTTTGCTTGACATGTATGGGCAATCTATTCCAAAGTCTGGGGAGTCTCTGGGTCAGGAACCTATCCCTCCAGCATGTTTTGTTTATTGTGATGACAAGGTTTAGATCCCTGGAGCGTCTGGCTCTGAGGGATTGGGATTTCTTTAAGTGTAGCATGTCCAACAGCTCTGGGTTTGACATGGCCTTGTATGTTAAGCAGAGATCGCCTCTGAGTAGACGATATGCGACAGAGTATAGCTGGAGTTTTTTAAGGCAGTCAGCATACGGCATCTGCTTTAGGCCTGTGATTCCTTTAGTGAGGTATTTCTGTGGCCTTTCCAGTTGTTGCAGATGTCTTGACAGGTACATACCAAACGGGGCGTTGTATTCTATAATGGGTCTAATGAGGGATGAGTACAGTGGGACAATGGCCTCCTTTATTCTGGATGAAAAACCCTTAGTGATGAGGTGTGCCATATAGAAGGAATTCCTGACTGTTGTGGCGATGTGGTTATCAAAGGTGAGACCACTGTCCACCTGTGTCCCTAAGTCTCTTATCACACTTTCGGTGTTTAGTGTACTGCCACCTATATGGTAATTCACGGGTACATGTTTTTTCCCAAAGGGGATAACTATACATTTCTTGGCACTGAGCTTGAGCCCATGGCACTGGCACCAAGCATCTGTTTCTGTAAAGCCCTTTTGTAGAGTATCCACATCATTTGGAGATTCAATAATGGCTCCCAGTTTGCAGTCATCTGCGAACTTTGTTAGCCAGAGTCTCTTAGTGTTGGCCTGTACTTCAGAGAAGTAGATGCCAAACAAGAGCGGTCCCAGGACTGAACCCTGAGGTACTCCACTTGTCACTTGTCTGGAGCTGGATTTGGAGTCGGCTACTTTTACAGTGTGGGTTCTATCAGTAAGCCAGTTAGCAACCCATTGGGTGACGTAGGGTTTAATGCCCAGCTTAGTAAGTTTATCTATGATTCCAGAGTAGGGGATGGTGTCAAATGCCTTGGCAAGGTCTAGATAGGCTGTGTGGACCACCTTACCCTTGTCCATGGCTCTGGAGACTGATTCGAAGAAGTCAATTAGGTTCAGGAGACAAGATCGGCCCTTCACGAACCCAAACTGGGTGGGGTCAAGTGTTTGAATGTTGCCAATGTCTTTGTTTATAAGTTCCATGATAATACGCTCCATGGCCTTGCAGATAAGGCTCGTCAGACTGATGGGACAGTAGTTTCCAGGATCCAAGGTGGATCCCTCCTTGTGGAGTGGGATAACTGTAGCTCTGCGCCACTCAGTGGGCACAAAACTTGAGGTGAGGCTATGATTAAACATGACACTTAGGTGAGGTGCCAGTTCATATTGTAGTTCATGCAGTACACAGCCCAGGATGTCATCTGGTCCCATGGATGCTGTATTCTTAGCTTTGGAGAGTGCGTTTTTTACCTGTGTGGCCGTTATTACCAAAATTTGGCAATCTTCCGGAATTGAGATGGGCCATTTGGGGGGTGAGAGGAGGGTGAAGTTGGCACTGAATCGATCTGCCAGGATATTGGCAACATCCTTGGGATCAGTATATTTAATGCCATTCTGTTTTAGCTCAGAGCAGATCTGAGCATTGCCATTTAGATTCTTGACATAGTTATAGAACACCTTGTGGTTGTCTTTGGCATCTTTGGCAATTTTGTTTTCTTAACCAGCTTTGGAGGATTTTATGAGGGATCTCAGTTTCTTACTGAGGCTGGTAAGTGAGTTTTTTGCATCCTGGGATTTTCCTCTTTTCTGCAACAGTTTCTTCCTTTTGTTGTAAAGTTTGTTTATAGCAGAGGACTACCAGATTGGCTTCCTTTTTTTGGATGAGAGCATCTTGGTTCTATTTGAAGTGGCACGATTCATGCATGAGTGGATGTGCTCATACAGTGCCTTAGTGTAGGATTCAGCAGTTGAACTTTCAGTTCCCATCTGCATGGGTGTCATGAAGTTTGTCACTTCTGACTTGAGTAGCATGAAGTTGGCTTTGGAGAAGTTTTTTTATGGAGGTTTCCTTACTGGGGGTTGGGGGTTCGTTGTGGATGTTAAGGGTTATTAGCTTATGGTCAGACCTGACTAACGAGGGGGTGACCATAGGTGTGGAGCATCGATTTCCCATGTTGGTAATGACCAGGTCTAGGATATTGGAGCCCCTGGTGGGACTATGGATTAGTTGATCCACAGCGTTGGAAGTTATGAATTCCAAGAATCATTGGGCAAAGGTGTTGGTACAGGAGTAGTTTTCCCAGTTAATGGCAGGGTAGTTAAAATCACCCAGTATTAGGGTGTTTGGTTCTATCTTAATATTTTCCAGTATGTTTAGAAAGGTGTAGTGAGAATCTTGGGGTATGTTGGGGGATCTGTAGCAAGCTACAATTTGGATTGCAGTCTTACTTAGTGTTAGTTGCACCTGGAGAATTTCAGACGCATTGTGTTGGGCAACTAGCCTGGTGGTGTGAATATCCTTGGTGAATATTGACACTCCTCCACCTTTAGTGTTTCGGTCCTGGTTTGTTGGCCGAAAAGTGTGGTAAGAGTTGTAGCCTGGTATTGCAGGGGTGCTCTCTGGAGCCGTGAACCAGGTCTCAGTTACTGCACAAATATTGATGTTCTCCATTTTTAGGAGTGCCTCGAGACAGTGCATTTTGAGGTTTAGACTTCTAGCATTGAGTAGCATTACCTTCAGATTTTGCATGCTTGTACCTGTTACGGTGGTGGTTTTGTCCTTTGAACTTTGCCTAAAAAAGGTACTATAGGGGTGACAAGAGCCTTAGCCAGTAACCTGAATGCCAGGGGCGACAGGTGCAGACCATCTCTAGCAAATCATCGTGGTATGTCGATCATGTCGTCCCAGGCAGACAGATACTGGATCCCCTTTGAATGACATCAGAAACTTAGCCAAATGTTGAAGTCAATCATTTTGCCCTTATATTGTGGTATCATTCTGGGCGAAGGCACAATGCTACTCAGGGCTAGGGTCATACCTGCCTGGGCCACATGATCCGAGAGCTCTTCCATGTTTCTTTTCATGTAGTCCAGGGAGGTACGTCTCAAGTTATTCACTCCAACATGGACAATGACAGAGTCATATTTGTACTTGTTGTGGAGTGAGTTGAGTGCATGTGTTATGTGGTGGATCCTGGCACCCGACATGCAGCTGACTGTAATTTTCTCCTTGTTCAACCTGGTGAGTGGGACATCAGTGTGCGGGACTATGGAGTCACCTATGACTAAAGTGTTAGGTACGTTGTCCTGCCTTAGGGGCTGTTGCTGGGTGGCACACTGGTGTTGTGAACTATGTGACACTTTGGCTGTGATTGGTGTTTATTTGCGTTGAAACTTGGCATACTAACACCCATCTTATCCTTAACCCTAACAAGACCAAACACCTTCTCTTCAACCCTATAAGGTCAACCACATCAAGCCCCCTCATTCAATATCATATCCAAAAATAAAACCATAATCACTCCAGTAACCAACACTAAACTTCTAGGCATTGAAATTGACAATAACTTGAAATTTGATATTCAAATATATTAAACGATTAAGAAAATGCACAACAAACAATTCCTAACAAGAAGCACAAAAGCTACCATCACTCGCACACACTTCATGTCAAGTCTCCTTTACATGTCACCAATTCTAACCAACTTCAGAAAAACTGATCTAACCAAACTGAAATCCTGTAAGAAAACAAATTGCCAGATACATCACAGACTCCTCACACAGGTCACATCATTGCTCATCCCTTAAGCAAATGAACTGGCTAAAGCTCCCTCAACTACTAATTTTTAATCAAATAACTTTTGCCCACAAAATCCTGCATCAACCAGAAAAAACTTCTGCTCTCCAGAATCTTCTACAGCCACACTCCAATAGTAGAGCTCGCCGTTCTAGTAATAAACTACTTCTGGACATCACCAAAGCCAACAACTCAGCCAGAGAATCACTCTTCTCAAACTTCATTCCTAAAATATGTAATACACTACCTACTGAAATAACCTCTAACTGGTCTACAGTACAATTCAAAAAACTTCTAAAATCACACTTCAGGAACACATGGCTCTGTACCTGCACTTTTCCTGGCTAGTTATTTTATTTCCTAACACTACATTTGTGTAATTCATGCTCATTCGTTTGACTGCATTCTAGTAACTCTTCAACTGCCTGTACGGAACTTATGTACATGTCTGATTTTCAAGTATGTCACTATCAAATTGATATGAAATGTATATAGCAATGTAAAATACTACATAAACCATTTTTTAAGATTGGTATAATGTGAGGGGAGCATGGCCAACATGTGCTCTGAGTAACAGCAGTTTTCTTTTGCTGTACCACTTTAAAGATTTCTGACATCATTTTTTATTTTTAAACAACCCTATTCGAGATAGTTATACTGAATCTGATACCACCAAGTACAACCTGGGATTGTATTAAAAAATGTCATACATTTATTGGACTTTTCTTGTCAAACAGTTATCTGAAAAGTTCTTACCATCACACTGACAAAGAATGAGCTTCTCTAAATCTAATTCTCATGATTCTTTGCTTAAAAAAAGAGTTTCAGTCTCTTTTAACAAACATTCAAGAGTTGTCACTGAAACTAGACAGAATGGATACAAAATCAAACATTTCAAAGAAAAATGCTCAAAACAAATGTCCCTGATACATGAAGATTTACAACTACAGAAATCTCAGATTTCAGGTATTGAACAATCTCTAAATGACAGACCGAAGGGCTCATGAAAGAGAGAACAATATTGAACTTCTTCTTCTTCTTCTTTCGGCTTTTCCCGGTTAGGGGTTGCCACAGTGGAACTCCGGTCTGCTAATGATTGGCAGTCGATTTTATGGTGCCAAGGTGACAGCCCAATGCCCAACCTTCAACGAAGGCACGCCCATTCAGGCATGTCTTCGAACGTCACTCAACCACGGGGAGGACATGCAGACTCCATACAGAAGGCGCTCCGGCCGAGAATCGAATGGGAGAACCTCTTGCTGTGAGGCGACAACGCTACCGCTGTACCACCGTGGCTTATGAATCTATTGAAGTAAAATACTTTACTACAAAATAAACTTGAAGATCTGGAAAATAGGTCACTTAGGAATAATACAAGGCTCTTTGGTTTTCCGGATAATATTGAAGGTAATAACATGGTGAATTTTTTAAATACTTAGCTGCCTAGTGTCTTAGACCTTCTAGACGCCATTTCATATGGAATTGAAAAGGCACACAAATCTCTTGTTTCATCATGTATCAAAAACAAACAGCACCTCATTTAAATCAGTAACAGTGAGATTTCTCTATTCCCAAGCTAAAGAACTAGTTCTAAGATCTGCTTGGGCTAAGTCACCTACTAAAATAAAAGATAACATAATTCGCTTTGACAATGACTACTCGCCTTCTGTCATCACAAAAAGAAAACTTTTTATGCCTTTGATAAAAGAACTTAAGAAGCAAACAAAGGTACACCATTTACTTCCTACCAGACTGAAAATATTTCTCTGTGATGGTTTTAAATTTTTGAAGACTTGGACTCTGCAGTGACATTTATAAGATCAAACAACATTTTAGATACACTAGAAGACAGGGAATGGGCAGGCACATCGTTGAAAAGAGTTACAGAAATTATCAACTGGACGTTAAATGAAAAGAAGAAAAAACTAAAAGATAAATGACTTTTAATTAGTTAACTTTTTTTCCTAATACTAAAGTGTTACTTATAATTACTGATAATATAATTGCTTGTATGTCATGCTAGCACCTTGAAAGGATGGAAGGTACATTGAATGAAATCTTGGGACATGGAAATGTGTGACTTTATGGTATCCAAAGGATGCAGTGCATGTTTGGTATCTCAATTTCATTGTTGATTGCATTACAGTTGTTTGAGGGTTTATTTTTTTCTTTTGCATAATATTCGGAAAGCGATTTACTCTATCGTTTTTCTTTGCAGTTGTGGTTCACTTGTTTACTGTATTTTTGTTGGTTGTTTTGTTCTTCTTTTTACTATAATATGGCAGTTTGAAGTGCTTTTGACATTCGGAGCGAAGCGGCCGTTGACGGCAGTTGCAGTGTTGTTATTCATTTGTCCCTTGGTGTTGGCAGCCGCAAGATGCACTTTCTCTTTTTAAACAAGCTGTGTGCAATGATTCCTGCAAGAATGTCTTTCTTTTTTTTTAAGTTTGTAATATACTAGGGCATGAGAGCTCAGTCTAACAAATTACCTCTCACTGCTTTGTAATAGTGTGAAGAAACGGGAAATGTATTCTGAACTTTGACCTACCCTCAAGTAAGTGGGACAGAATGTTGAGATGGACATTAATAGAGTTATTGTCTTTATGCTTGGATGTTAATTGATTGTCCGTAATGGTAGAGGGTATACTAATGTATATTGCTGAAACTGATGTGAAGTGCGAGAGGTGAGCTATGTTCTGTTCTTTTTTTCTTTCTCTTGTGCAACAGCAAATTTTAAAGTCTTATTGGGTAATGCACAACATCTTGAGCATTTTTCTGATTACTAAATTTGTAATTACATCCTCTAGCAGAAGTGCTCAGTTGTGTTTTTTTCGAGGAATTTCAGAGGTTTGGCATAGTCTGTTTATGAAGTTTACTTTGGATAATGAATCGATCTAGGCAAAATTCTACATCGATCAAAATTTCAGTCTGGTCCTCATAAATATAGGGCAGCACAGTACTGCAGCTGTTAGCATTGTCACCTCACAGGAAGAGGTTCTGCGGTTCAACTCTCGGCTGGGGTGCCTTCTGTGCAGAGTCTACATGGCCTCCCTGCATTCGTGTGTATTTCCTCCAGGTGCACCAGTTTCTTCCTACACTCCAAAGACATGCATCTGGAGTGTTTCTCTCCAGGCCTCTGCAGAAAATGGGTTGTGTCCCAGTCAGACTTTACCGGTAAACAAATGTTAACTTAACTAAAATAAAATCTTTGTTTTTTTTAGCAAATCACTGGGATGATCTGAAGAATTAAATTAGTAAATAATGCAAATAATGCTGGACATTTGAATTTAAGACTTCTTATCCTATAGAAAATCCATTTATTCTAGCAACTTTCTAAGATTATAAGAGCAATACTTAAAATCAAATCAAAAATTTAAATCAGTTCCTATTTTTGGGCATTTATACCCCTATTATGGCAGGCTTTGTCCAGATTTCTTGGGCTAAGAGGTTGAGAGGCATGCATGGAAACCTTCATATCACAGGGTTAGGCCAAGCACAGGGGGAGGGTGCCTCCTTGTAGAAGGAAATGTTCCACAAAACTGACGGCGCAACCAAGAAGCATAGCAACAGGAAAGTGGACTGCTGAGGATAAGGAAAAATACATATTGTTACTATTCCTCAAGAAGCCCAAAAGTTCCAGACAGATGATATATAGCAAGAGTACAAGAGAATATACTCACACAAGAAAAACTGACAAAAGCTACAAATACAAATTTACGATATTTAACGTAATAACTCATGGAAAAACACTGGATAGCCTAAAAAACAAGCCTTAGAGGAAAGGAGAAAAGGTTAAGAACAAAAACTGTTTTTTGAAAGGTATAAAAATGAACCATGACTATGGGAAAGAAAGACAGATCTAACATGGCATAATATTTATACAACATGTCATGGAATATCATTATATAGATAAAACATCTGGTTGCCTAGAAAAAGAAATGGCAGAGGAAGAGAGAAAACATGAAGGAAAACAAAATTAAGTTTTTGAAAGGTATAAAGAAGAAAAATATACACACAGGAAAGAAAAAAATGATCTGATATGGTACAAAATGTGTGCAAGGAGGAAAGCCAGACTAAATCAATAAAAAAGTATCCCCAAATATATTTTTAGGGGAATACTGGCAAAGATATTCACAGATGGCAAATTTCACAATACAAAAATAAGATCATAAAGGGAAACTTTAAAAATAAGGAAGATTTGTGAGGAAGAAATTACATAGAAAGTGAGGTGACAGACCATCTGCACAGTGAAGGACTGAGTGTGGAAACACCAACACAGGCAGTGTCACAACATGATGGACCAGTGGGTCTCCAGACAGAGGAACAGCAGGTGGAGTGTGATGCATTTGAACAGGATTTGTCACAGGATGATACTCTGAAGTTGCACAGCAAGAGAAGAAGCAGGCGGCAAGTATGACATGTGTGATGTCACGGCATGACAGGTCAATGGGTCCTACATGGGGGAGGAACAGATGAAGCACGGTACATCCAAGGAGAATATCACAGGATGATGTTCTGGAACTTTCTGTAGAAGACTCAAAAACAGAATGCAAAGAAAATGATCTAAGGAAAGACCTGCTTGATTTATTAGAGACTGATAAATATATTTAGATGAAAGAAATAGATTAATGAAAACATATAAGACGCAAAATGTTGGAAGACTGGTAAAACAAATGAACACAATAATCAGGACTGTTAAGAGAAATTTGTGAAATATAAAATAAACAGGGTAATACTACTGTGCAGCTAAACAAATAACTGATAAAGTTTTACCACAAAAAAGTAACAAAGGAAAGATATGAAGACAGGAAATAAGTAAAATGCCACCACAGAAGCATCAAACGGAAAGTGTATAAAACAAGCAAGACAAGAAGTATTACTCAGAGTGCAATGGAACAGACCATGAAAATCCTTAGAAAGATATATGGGGTAAAAACAACACACAGAATCAAAACAGACCAGGATATACTGTACACTACTTCCAGTAATAAACTAAAAATAATATCACAAGTGGAAAAAAACAACAGATGGTATACAGATAAATATAAAGGAAAAGTAGAAAATATGCAATTCATGGATGACCCAAAATGTTTTTTTTTTTTTTTTTTTTTTTTTTTTACAGAATTGGGCAACAAAGCAAAAGAAATGTAACCCCCCACTAAAACAAAAACAATAAGAACTGGGCACATTTTGAAAAAGTATTTATGAAGACCCTGTTGAACATAAAAATGCTAAATGGATATGAAAACTAAAAGAAGCTGTTCAGATCTCTAACACAGAGGATAGTTATTTTTATTTATTTTATTTATCTATTTTACATTTGTTGACCGGGATAGTCCATCTGGGTGTGAGCCCATTTTAAGCAAAGGCCTGGGGAGAAAAGTTCCAATAAAACAAGAACAACATTGACAGGTACAGTGTCAGTTTTACGTAGAATTTAACAGAAATATCTAGAGACAATAAAGAAAGTACAATAGGCACTTTAATTAAAAGGAGAAAGTTATTCCAAAGTAGTAGTCACACACACACACACACACACATATATATATATATATATATATATATATATATATATATATATATATATTATTTTTTTTTTTTGAGAGCAGGGGTCCATCTTTAGTTGATCATTTGAGTATACTTTAATACGTGTACATATGTATACCCTTACAAAAGAAAAGAAATTATCAAATTATACTCTTATTGCAGGTAGCCGATAGGTGGTGTTAACAAGTGGGAGTGGGGTATACATGGAAACTATAAAATTTAGGGGATGAAATTTGATGTGGGCTTATGTGGTATTAGCCTGGCTTGGTGCAGGAGCAGAGCCAGTTGTTAGTGAGGTCGTTTTTGAGCAGAGTTTTGAATTGGTGTAGGTTGGTAGCATTCAGGATGTGTTGAGGGGATTGAGTTCCAAAGTTTAGAAATGTAGTGGGAGTAGAGGGCATCCCCGGCTTTGATGTTGCTTTTGGATACCTGGAGGAGTGTTTTGTGTGAGGATCGGAGTTGCCGAGTATTGGCATATTGTTGGAGTAATTGTTGTAGGGCTGGGGTTCTGTTTGGCTGGTATATTAGTTGGTGAGTAAAGACAAGTTGGGTATAGGTTAGTTGTTGTGGGAATTCTAGCCAATTTATTTGTTCTAGGGCAGAGCAGTGGTGGGACCTATATGGGGAGCTAGTGGCGAACTTGGCTATTTTATTGTAGGCTGATTCAAGTTTGGTAAGGTCAGTTTTGTTAAGGTTTGTAAAGATGGAAGAAGCATAGAGAACAGTAGATAAGAGATGAGTCCTGGCGATGCTTAGTCTAGAATGGTTAGTTAGGAAAGGATTAATTCAGTAAAGAGAGCCTAGTTTGATGTGTGTTTTTTGGTGGTTTGAGAGAGGTGTAGGTCAAATTTTAATTTGCTATCAATTGTGACACCTAGTAATTTGGTATGTGAGCTGGTGTTTATGACTGTGGTGTTGAAGGAGTGGATTTGAAAAGTGGCTGAGGGATTGGGTGTTTTGGTGGGGAGAAAGAGCATGAGAGTTTGGTCTTGTTTGGCTTCAGTATGAGGTTAGTGTTAGTTAGTCAGGATTCTACTTCTGGGAAGGATTGTTGTGTTATAGCCTGTAGTTGTGTTAGAGAAGGGGCGGAGCATATCAGGGTAGAGTCATCTGCATACTGGATGACAGAGGCGAGAGATGTGGATTTATGGAGTTGACTTGTGAAGATGGTAAAAAGTAGGGGGCCTAATATGGAGCCTTGTGGGACTCCTATGTTAACAGGGAGCAAAGATGATAGCTCCTGTTTCCATCTAAAAGCCTGCTGGCATTTGGTTAGATAGTTGTGCAACCAAGCTAGGGAAGAATGACTGAGATGTAATTTGGCCAGTTCTGACAGCAGTTTGTGGTGTTAAACTGTGTCGAATGCCTTTGAGAGATCTAGAAAGATGGATGAGACATATTTATTCTGATTTCTGTGTTCATTTATTGCGTTAGAAAACTGAGGAGGGCAGTTGTGGTGCTGTGGTGGGGGCAAAAACCATGTTGTGTGTTTGATAGGAGGTTATTGGAGAGAAGGTAGTTTAGAAGCTGGGAATGAATACATTTTTCTAGTATTTTGGAGAGAGGTGACAGAATGGCAATGGGCCTGTAATTAGTAAGCTAGGTAGAGTTGCCACCTTTATGCAGTGGGGTGATATAGGAGACTTTCCAGATTAGTGGGACATGGTTCTCAAGATAGAGCGGTTGATGAGGATAGAAATGGGGTAGGCTATGACTTCGGAGGCAGCTTTGAGGAATTCTGATGGGAGGCTGTCAGCAGCTAGGCTGGTGGGCTTGAGCTTACTGAGTAGTTTTTTATGGTATGGGTTGGGATGGGGTTAAAGGAGAAGGAGTTTACACCCTCATTGTTGGCTACAGGGATTGTAGTAGTGATGTTTTGGTCATAGTCAATAAGTGAGTGAATTGTGTTTATGAAAAAGGAATTGAATTGTGTTGCAATGTTATCATTTGATGGGGGTGCAGTAGGATTGGGGGTGGACGTACTACCAGATTGCAGGAGTTTGTTTATAGCAGCCAAGAATTTTGGGGGGTTGTTTTTGTTTCTTTGCTGTGCAGTGATGTAATAGGCTTTTCTGTCAGCTTTTATCTGGGATTTGGCTTTATTCCTAAGTTGTTTGAAAAGTAGAAGTCTGTCATTGCTTTTGTTAGTTAGCCAGTGATCCCATGCCTTGTCCCTTTCTTTTAATAGGTCTTTGGTGTTGTTTCTAAGCCAGGGTGTGTGGTGATGTTTTATTCTAGCTATTCTGCAGGGGACCAGGCTGTTTAGGATGGTGAGGAAGGTGGTGGTAAAGTGTTGAACAGCGTCATCTAGTGGTAGTGTTTTGAGGGGGGACCAGTTAATTTGGTGAAAGAGGGAGTTGAAAATGTGGGTATTGCATTTTTTCTTGTTGTGGATTAGCCTATAGACTACTTGTCTAGGTGGACTAAGATTGTTTCTGATTAGGTATGTGAGTAGGTGGTCACTTATAGTATTGGGGAGGCATGCTGCTAGAAGGGGTATGTTATTTTTATTTGTGAGAGTCCAATCCAGAATGGATTGTCTGTTGGAGGTTTTGTCTATTCTTGTGGGGTTTTGCATGAGCTGGGAGAAACCATATAGGGTTATGAAATTGGATGGATTATTGGAATTATAGGTGGACCAGTCAGTGTTGAGGTCACCCCTAATTATGGTTTCTTGGTGGAAGGTTGTGGGTAGCCAGTGAAGCATGTCTTCAACTGTGCTAGTGTTATCTCCTGGAGGGATATGGATAGCCACTATGATTAGTGTTTTGTTCTTGTTGATATTCAGTTTGGTGTTGAGTAATTCTGCATTGTTACATGTAGGAAGTGAGATGTTGATAACTTCTAGGGCTAGATTTTGTTTAAACATTATTGCTACACCTACTTCACATTTATTTTGATGATTGAGTTTATATATGTTGAACCCTGGGGGAAGTATTTCATTGTTTTTGATGTGGCATAAGCCAAGTTTCAGTCAAAATGGTTATATCAGGGGAATGTAAGTCAATTAGTGCATGGAGGTCATGGATTTTGTTTAGTATACTTCTTAAATTTATATTAAGGAACAGCAGGGAGTGTTGTTTGGGGTGAAGGGGTATGGTGGAGTTGATTGAGGTGTAAGTGGTAGTTTGTTTATTGGTAGTCTTGGGGCCAGGGTTGGGGTGGATGTCACCACTGAGTTTTAGTTTTGATAATATATGAAATAAAGTTGTTATAAGTTTGCTTAGTTGTTTGTCGTTTCTAAATAGTGGTTCATTTTTGTGTCTGATTTGATGGTATTTAAGTGGGAGGTAGTCTATTTATGTGTTGTTGTAGAGGTTGGGTGAAATTTGGGAGTTGTAGTGGTGGGTTATGGGCAGTGGAGAGTTGGTGATGGAGTTGATGGAGTGGTCATAGTAGAAGGGGTTGTAGAAGTTAGTTAAATGACAAAGAATGGCTAGTGTGAATAGGTTGACTGTGTGGAGAGATAAGGTAGTAAATAGTGTTTGTTTTAGTGGATGTAATGATGTGTGTTTTAGTGAATGCAACATTGTGTGCTTTATTAGTGTGTTGAGGTTGTTAGAGTGTGTTGTGAGATGTTGGAGGGGGAGGTGATAGTTGTGAGTTTGTGGGTATGTGGTAGAGCAGGGATTAAATCAGATAGGAGGGTGATTACTTGGGAGGTCAAAGCAGCTGAATGTATAGGTGGATATGTGTTGTATTGTAATGGTGGAGGAGTGGGTATATTTGAGACTGGCCTGTTTTGATTACAGATTGTGACAACTATTAGATATGTATGAAACAAGAGGGTTGTTTGTACTGATAGCATCAATGTACTGATAGCATTTTGTAATGGTAAAAAGGGAAGGGATTGGTAAAAGGTTAATATATGTGTGCTAATAAATGGGTGTTGATTAGAATTAGTGTGGAAACGTGGGCTACTTTATAATTCAAAATTGTACAGGTGGTGATTGGTGGACATGTGTGAGTGGGAGTGGTTAGGTTTAGATAAATTTGAGTTATTTAGGGGCAGGAGGGGATGGGGGCAGGGTAGGGGAGCGGAGTGAATCTCGAGCGTAGCGATGGCAGTACAGAGTGGGCAGAGCCAGGTTTTATAACTGCACAGCAAGGAACAGTCAGTTAGACTACCAGGTACTGTGAAAATTATCTCTGCAGCTGACAATTTTGTAGACTAGGAATTCTTAGAGAAATAGAAACCTTATGACAGGAGTGAGTATGGAGTGGGAGAAACATGGACAAGTGTATTGGGAAGGAGAAGGCTGGGTAAAACAATAATTCCAAACTAGAAAGTATTGGGTTTAGAGATCTCTGGTGGGGGTGGGGGCTACCAGTAAGGTGCACTCCCTGAATACATTCTAATGAAATTTACAATCATAGAAGGGTTAAATCATTTCCACATTAAAGAACAGTAGCTCAGTAGCTCTGCACTAAACACGGAGCTTCTCGTGTTTAATGCATTGCAGTTCCGCATTCAACACAAGTAGCTCCGTGTTTAGCGATTTTTGATTGGCCCATATACCGGCATATGGGCCAATCAGGTCAACACGGAGCTCTCGCTTTAATGCAGAACACAAGAAGCTCCGTGTTTAGTAATTTTTGATTGGCCCGTATGCCAGGTATACGGGACAATAAAAAAAAAAAACAAACAAAGCGGAGGCTGGCCGGGATTTAAACCGGCAGGGTGGGACTCGGGATCAGGCTGATGATCTCGGGACAGTCCCGCCCAAATAGGGACGTCTGGCAACCCTGGTTGAGCATAACGTTTTAAATATATACACTTGTAAATAATGGCATATCTTACTGCTTATAAAAAATAACTAGCACATAGTCTGAGAATCCTTGGATTTCTACAGAGAGAAAAAAAATACATTTAACAGAACGTACATGGAGGTCAAACTACTGGAAGATGCCAAAACAGCAGGCAGAACAGGCTAGAATAGTTTAAAATGGCACCGGTCTGAGTGAGGTGTATTTGAAATGTTCTGCTAGCTTGTAATTGGAGTTTCTGCAGGAGGGGCGGGGTAATATTCACCAAAAGGGAGAGAGAATGACAGATACACTGCTACTGGATGTTACAGTCCTTAGAGAAAAATAACAGTAATGAGAGAGAACAAGGTAAAAAGAAAGTTCTAGAAGGAGAGCAGCTGGAAGTAAGGAGATTTATAACGGAGTAGGGTTCAGCAAATTCAGAAGAAGACAGCAGGAGAAGGAGTGAGGTACAAAAGGGGAGGGCAAAAAACAGAAATAACTGCAGAGCCAAGTTCTATAACTGCACAGCAAGGAACAGTCACTTAGACTACCAGGTACTGTGAAAAGTATCTCTGCAGCTGACAATTTTGTAGACTAGGAATTCTTAGAGAAATAGAAACCTTATGCCAGGACAGAGTATGGAGTGGGAGAAATATGGGCAAGTGTATTGGGAAGGAGAAGACTGGGTAGAACAATAATTCCAAACTAGAAAGTATTGGGTTTAGAGAGATCTCTGGTGGGGGTGGGGGCTACCAGTAGTGTCACTCCCTGAATACATTCTAATGAAATTTACAATCATAGAAGGGTTAAATCATTAACATACACTGTAATCTTCCTGTAGTTTAAGTAAACTGGCCACAGACTTTTGCAGATGCAGCTTGCTGGAACAGAACTGCTATAGGGATGCCTCATAGTGTTCGTATTAGTTTACAAACTGTAATGTTCCTGTACTTTAGATATGAAATGGAATGAGAAAACCAACATAGAAAATGCGAGAAAAATTAAGATAAAATTCTAAATAGAAAACCACAGGCTGAAAAACAGTACATAACAATTGAGTAAAGGTATTAAAATCTTTAAAGAAACATTTAGCCCTGAGTAAGAATTACTTATATGTGTATCCTGAACACACAGGAAAAATGATACTTGACTTTCAATGAAGTTGCATACTGGAATTGATGCAGACAATTTTTAGCCATCAAGACAAAAATCAAATATGGAATAGAAGAACGACACATAGGACAAAGGATTATCTGTTGTTAAACAAAGGCACAATAGGAAGTTGTAAAAAAGGAGAAAACTCCTAAGTATGGCATTCATTAAAAAAGCCTTTGAGAGCATCCCATGTTCATGGACAGTGGAATGTTAACAGATGCGTAAGATGCACGCTACATTTTTTACATGATATCACGTTTATTATATAAAATATCCATAAAGCTATTTTTCATAACTATATTAGTAAACAAAAACATTTTTTCTGGGTATTTTTTGGCACTCAAAATCTTTATACACCCCAACATTTACATTTTATAAACTCTGATTCTTAAGCCATTCAGAAATTATAATTGCTACTATTTTATTCCAAAACTCCATAATCCCTTTTGGGTTGAATGAAAATATTTTCCATTTCCTCTTACCCATCACAGTCTTCTACCCCCTAAAGACTATCTTGGTAATATTTTACTTATATTACAATTTTACTGGATGGTTTTCCTAAATTAACCTCCAAAGTCCTGCATACCAGAACCATTGTCTGTCTGTCTGTCATCCCTTATTTTACAGCCTCCTGCATTTCTATCCTCTCCCGGAAGAAAATAAAGAAAACATTCTATATCAGCTTGATATGTCATTGTTTCTTCTTAGATTTATAGGTAAATACTAGGTTATCCTATCTTAGAGTCTAGCTCATCAAGTACTTTATGTAACATAAAAAGCAGGTGAACAATGATGAACTACAGGTTTTATCATGTTCATATCCATGACTCTCTTCTTTATGTGAGCCTTTCTTAGCTCAGGTTAATCCAGACCATCTAGATTACTTAGTAACAGGCAGCAGTTCCATCTCTGTCTACCCGGTAAATGTATACACACCAGTTAAACATGTCCACGCACCCATCATAAACACCAGTTAAACATGTCAACGCACCCATCATACACACCAGTTAAACATGTCCACGCACCCATCATACACACCAGTTAAACATGTCCACGCACCCATCATACACACCAGTTAAACATGTCCACACACCCATCATACACACCAGTTAAACATGTCCACACGCCCATCATACACACCAGTTAAACATGTCCACGCGCCCATCATACACACCAGTTAAACATGTCCACGCGCCCATCATACACACCAGTTAAACATGTCCACGCACCCATCATACACACCAGTTAAACATGTCCACACACCCATCATACACACCAATTAAACATGTCCACATACCCATCATACACACCAGTTAAACATGTCCACGCACCCATCATACACACCAGTTAAACATGTCCACGCACCCATCATACACACCAGTTAAACATGTCCACGCACCCATCATACACACCAATTAAACATGTCCACGCGCCCATCATACACACCACTTAAACATGTCCATATACCCATCATACACACCAGTTAAACATGTCCACGCACCCATCATACACACCAGTTAAACATGTCCACGCACCCATCATACACACCAGTTAAACATGTCCACGCACCCATCATACACACCAGTTAAACATGTCCACGCACCCATCATACACACCAATTAAACATGTCCACATACCCATCATACACACCAGTTAAACATGTCCACGCACCCATCATACACACCAGTTAAACATGTCCACGCACCCATCATACACACCAGTTAAACATGTCCACGCACCCATCATACACACCAGTTAAACATGTCCACATACCCATCATACACACCAGTTAAACATGTCCACGCACCCATCATACACACCAATTAAACATGTCCACATACCCATCATACACACCAGTTAAACATGTCCACGCACCCATCATACACACCAGTTAAACATGTCCACGCACCCATCATACACACCAGTTAAACATGTCCACGCACCCATCATACACACCAATTAAACATGTCCACGCACCCATCATACACACCACTTAAACATGTCCATATACCCATCATACACACCAGTTAAACATGTCCACGCACCCATCATACACACCAGTTAAACATGTCCACGCACCCATCATACACACCAGTTAAACATGTCCACGCACCCATCATACACACCAGTTAAACATGTCCACATACCCATCATACACACCAGTTAAACATGTCCATGCACCCATCATACACACCAGTTAAACATGTCCACATACCCATCATACACATCAGTTAAACATGTCCACGCACCCATCATACACACCAGTTAAACATGTCCACGCACGCACCCATCATACACACCAGTTAAACATGTCCACGCACCCATCATACACACCAGTTAAACATGTCCACGCACCCATCATACACACCAGTTAAACATGTCCACGCACCCATCATACACACCAGTTAAACATGTCCACGCACCCATCATACACACCAGTTAAACATGTCCACATACCCATCATACACACCAGTTAAACATGTCCACGCACCCATCATACACACCAGTTAAACATGTCCACACACCCATCATACACACCAGTTAAACATGTCCACATACCCATCATACACACCAGTTAAACATGTCCACGCACCCATCATACACACCAGTTACACATGCCCAGGCACCCATCACAAATGTCTTCAATACGTAAACTTAAATACTGAATGGCACAGTGAAAACACTAATTAACCTATCGATACGTTTTATAATCAGTGACAGCCTTCTACACTTAGCAGTTAGGTTAGATTGTCAGGCTTATGACCTAATTACTTTCACATGACTTCATTGCTTTAACTCCATTTTTACATTTTTGTATATACTTTTGAAGTTAATGACTGACTTCTCCTTGTAAGGTGAAGTTTATTCCATAACCTTGTATGCCACTGTGTAATGTATTTTTAAGACCTTTATTGAATTATCACTTAAGATATAGGCAAGTGTACGTGTATATAAAATAAAATAAACCATATAAATATGTTCCTAGTTACATACATCATTCTTCACATATGTTGATTTTTTTTGTATAAACTATAATCAATCTATCATTACATATATTGTTCAGTTTTGGTCTTCCCTTAAACCTCACTCCTACAAAACATTATTCTGCATGTACTGTTCCCACACTTTCTATTTCTTCTATTTAATATGCTCCTACACTTTTCTAAATATCCTATCCACTTCCAGTTCTTTTATTTGGTACAACATTCAATACTTCAAATACAGCTGGTTTAGACTTTGATTTCTGTTTTCTAGTATTTCCTAAAGCAGATATCAGAATTAAATGTAGCAAGAGCTTATTACATCTAGGCAATTCAGATCTCGGTTCCTAGTTCAAAACAAACAACACATAAACAAATTAATAAATGTCCTTACTTACATTCATTTGCTCACCCAGTATTTTTGACAGAGTACTCTGTGGGAATTTTTGAAGTCTGCCAACTCATCACACTCCCAAAACATATGTTCCCAGTTACTTCTTTGTTTCCCATCATACCTTCAATTATACTGGCAAACCACTTTGCAGCTAGGCTATGACAAAGAGCAAATATCTATCTCAAGGATAAAATGTCAGAAGAGGACATTCCGAGGTGATTCTTTCTACTACCCTTAACCCATTAAGCTGTTTACTACAGGTTAGGTCAAGCTTACAGTTTAACTCACAGAAACCAACATTGTTTAAAAGCATATCATAGGTTCATAGGTTAGTACTAGGCTATCAGCCCTAGGGCCTATATGCTTAGCTAGCCATAACAATTTGAATATTTCTTCCCCCATTATTTACTTTCCTGGACTAGCCTGTCTAAGGCGCGACTGACGTGATCCCTGGGTCTTCTTCCATCCCCCCATCAAATCGTTCAAGGTTCAGGAGGAAGAGGAGCACCCACTCTTCCTGCTTTTGACATTCCAGAGTCTGGGAGTCTGGGAGTTCTGGGGTCTCTGAACCCCTCCCTTGTTTATGTTTTGTTTATTGTGATGACAAAGGTTTGGTTCCTCCTGGGGGTGGATTGCTAAGGGATTAGAGGATTTCTTCTTTAAGTGCCAGCAACATGTGGGTTTGACATGGCCTTGTATGTTAAGCTGAGATATGATGGATAGGCGATATCGTATAGTATAGCTGGAGTTTTTTAGGGCGTTCAGCATAGGGCCATCTGCTGGATCTTCTTGAGGCTTTTGTGGAGTATTTGAGAGTTTTTCTTTACATTTACAGTGCATGCCAGATGTCTTGAGTACAACATATATGGGGCATTCTGTTTATTCTCTAATGGGGGATAATGACCTGGGTACAGTGGGACAATGACCTCCTTTTTCTGATAGAAAAGCCCTTTGTGATGGTGGGGTGACACCAAGGGTTTCCCTGACTATGCTGTTCTGGAGGTTGCTGTCTGGTGACTCACTGTACACGGTGTCCCTAATGTCTCTTCATACACTTTTGTCATGAGTGTGCATTACTTGGTATTTCCTCTAAGTCATGGATGCACCAAGCTTTTTCCCCATGGGTTCTTGGCATTGAGCTTGAGGCCCTGGCAGCTGGCACCAAAGTATCATTTCTTATTGGTCCTTTTGTAGAAGTCCCAGCATCATGGGGATTCAATAATAATTCCCCCAAGTTACTGTATCTGACCTGTACTTCATGTGAGAGATACAAGCCAAAGTGCCTGTGTACTTCCATGGAAGTAAAAGGTCCGGCCTGCTCTGTCCCCTTGGAGCTGACTCCTGTCTGTCACTTTACTCTTTGTGGATGAGTGGGAGGCTTACATTTAAACTTGGGGGGTGTATCAACCATCAGTAAGCAACCCAATGGTTCACATAGGGAGTGGATTCCCAACCAGTGGCCTTATCTAGGTCCAGCTTGGTGGTGAGTCCCCTGGCTGACAGCAGGCCTTGGATCCTTCAGAATGGATCACTGTGGACAGGACATGGCTCTCCCTTAGGAACCCAAGACCAATCAGGTCAAGTGAAAAAAGGTTGTAGGGAGATGTCCAAAGAAGGTCCCAGACAGGGTGGGAAGGTTGTGTTGACGGATTTATAGCAATCATGATGGAAGTCCATGTTCCGGGATAGGGTGTGCCTGCCTGATGGAATTGCCATTCAGAGTGGGGCCGGGATGAGAGAGGGAGAAGGTTATGACTCACGCCAGGGGACTTGACACGCGGCCACGATACCTGAGGTTGGTTCATGATTATGTCCATCTCAGTTCTGGCCTAAGTGGCATCGGGTCCCATGTGTGATAGTTTCTCGAGTTTGTCATCTCCCTTCCTAGTGTTGTAAATTCAGTTAAGGAAGTCGTTTTGAATTTTGGCACTTTGAATGATATGGATGGAGTGTGTGTCTATGTTATTAAGAGATTCCGCAATCAATATGGATTGGGATGGGCCA
Source organism: Protopterus annectens (assembly GCF_019279795.1). NCBI lineage: Eukaryota > Metazoa > Chordata > Ceratodontiformes > Protopteridae > Protopterus > Protopterus annectens. The sequence continues at coordinate 1,821,297,209 of NC_056732.1, forward strand.
AGTATCAACTGAATCGATCTGGGATACAACGAATATCCAGTCTATCAGTATATTGTAATATTTTCTTTTTTTACTCAGAGTGAATCTGATTTTGTTGCCATTTAGAAGGCATCTCAGTTTCTTCTTTACTGGTGTGGCAGTTTTTGGAATCTTTTTGTTTCATTTTTAACTTGCTTTTTTGGAGTTTTTTATGAAAGTAGGTTAGGAGTGGAGGGGCTACCAAGGGAGTTTGGACCCATAGATTTTTTTCCTTTTTTCTTTGTTTTTCTCCTTTTTTTGTCCAGTGAAGTTGCTTTAGACAAGACCTTGGTGTTGGCTAGTTTTTTTTTTGGGACTTTGATTTTTTGGTTGTTGGGATAGCGATTCATGCATGAGGGAGTATGCTTGGGTGGTGATCTCTGCGTAGGTTGGTGGGCAGCAGTTGAAAGTTTTGGTAGTGGTGGGGTTGGGTGTCATGATTTTTGTTGACTTGAGTAGCATGAGCTTGGAAGTTGACCAGTTGAAGACTTGTTTTTCATATGTTGGGGTGGGGAGGTGGGGTGGATGTGGAATGACCAGGTAAATATTAGCTTATGGTGATACCCTGTTGGAAATATTGATTAGCTTATGGTCAATTTATGATAGGTGTGACTGGTGATAGGCAGGGCAGGATATGGGGCCCTATTGGGGTCCAGCAGTACTTGTTGTAGTGGATCCCTGGGTTTCGCAAAGGTGTTGGGTTCATAAGGTTTTGGGGTGTTAATGTCAGAGTGGTTAAATTACCTTCAGTTAGGGCTGTTTGGTTCCCTTTATGGTGGTTCAGTTAAATTGTTCCAGTCCAGCATGAAGCGGTTCCCATCCTGGGGGAAATGTTAGGTTCCTGGTGGTTTGGTTGAGAAAGCTGGTAGTTTTTGTTGCATCTGTAGCATCGTTACTTGCCTGTGTGTTGACCAGTACTCAGTGGTGTTGTGCAGTCCTTTGTGAATGATATGTGTCCTCCATACCAAGTGTTTAGGTCAGTGTTTTGTATGTGCATTAAGAGGCATTACATCATCTCATTTCTGTGGATGACTTGTATAGTTCATGAGATGAGGAGCTGAAAGCACAACAATAAATGGTTAAAAAATGTATTCAGATGATATACGAATGACATTTGGCCTTGATAAATGTATAAAATCATCATTTTAAAAAAAGGAAAGTTGCAGCACCAAGAAAAAATGTCAAACTGGGACAGGAATGTGTTACAAAGGAATTTGCGTAGGAGGGTATATAAATATTTGGGAAAAGATGAAGGGTTAACCATAAGACAAAGAATAAAGCTCAGTATGGAACACTACCTAAGACTGAAGCGAATACTGAAACCTACATCAACTTCTAGGAATAAAGCCTGAGCTATAAATCAATTTGCTCTTCCTGTTCTAACTTCCAGCTTTAGTGTGATTGCCTGGCCCCAAAAAGTATTAAATCAACGGGATCTATTGGTCATGAAAAGAAGAAAAATGCTTCATGCTTATCAAATGATATACAAAAAAATAGTGCATTCCAAGATTATTATATTCTTTCCTCTGAAGGAGGTATGGACCTCCTTGAAACTGATTAGATATATAGGACTGCATACATATTATCTCAACAGATCCAAACATAAGGAAAGGTTTAAAGCATGAACAGAAGACGTTTAGGATGACATATTTGCACAGTTTAGCTGAAGCATTTCTTAATAAAGTGGGAATGGAGGTCAAACCAGAAGTATGACAAAAATCGGAGAGAAACTGAATTAAAAAAACAGAATATAAAGAAAAGGGCCAAAAGAGAGGGAAAGAAAATTGGAAAGTACATAAATATAGAGGCAAGTATAAAAAACTTCTGAAACAACCTCATGTTGACCAAGATTCGACGCAGGAATGGTTAAGAGGAGGTAAACTGAAAACAAAAGTCTAATAATGGTGGCCCAAGATAGTGGGCTTCATACAGACTGGTTTTATAAAGTCCACTGCAAAAGTGGGAGATACTGACAAATGCAGGCTCTGTAAAACAGAACTGGAGACAGTTACACATGTTGTTGCTGGGTGCAACACACTCATGGTTAAGGAATCTGTACACTGAAAGGCACAATAATACGACAAGACTGTTGAACTGGGGATTGTGCAAACACTACAATATAGAAATAGCTAAGCAGTACTGGAAACATGAACCACAAAGCAATATGGACAATAATGATGTTTATACCACATGGGATCAACCATTACCAACAGTCCAAAAACAGATGCAAGAAAACCAAATATAGTAGTTCAAGAAAACAGACATAAGTAGTGTTGATCACTGAAACTGCTACACCCAGTGATTACAGGGTATTAAGTACAGAGAGGAACACAGTCTTATAATACCAGGATTTGCAGGCAGAAACAGGAGCAAGGTGGAAGAAAGATACCCAGACAGTTCTGGCAATAGTAGGAGCAACGGGTATAATAAAAAAAATTACAATTATACTTAAACCTGTTACCAATTCATGCAATCCCATATGAACTGCAGGTGGAGTCAATTTTAAGCACACTGCAGGTGCCTGAGAAAAGCACTCTTAACTAACAAAAACTGAAACAATACTAACTTTATTAACTTTAATCCTACCCTGACTTAGGAATGGGGTCCATTCCCATAAAGATATGTAAAAAAAAATAATTATTATGACAAGAACACTAATGAAAGCAGGAATTATGAAAAATGCATAAAAAGTAAAATTATGCAAAGGTTACCAAGGTGAAGTACATAAGGTTTTCACCCATCCCGCGTACATAAGGTTTTCACCAGTCCCACCATCAATGAGGCACTCAAGTTCTGGGGTTCTCAATCCAGTCACCTGCAGCATAAAGCAGTGGGATGTACAAATTCCAGCTTTCCATGAATCACAGAGGATCACCATAAAAACTGTACTTATTTCAAGCTTTTCCTCGATGATTCAGTTATATCACCAACCTGAACCTGTAGGGAGAGCTGTTCGTTATTGAGTCCGGCTGTTGATAACCATGCAGCAGTTGGCTGCAATTTGTAGAGGGGGTTGTACTTACATAAGGTAGAGCCCTACAAAGCCCCCTGGCTGTAGAAAATCTTGTTTCTACAGTCTTGGTGCAATAAATCGGAAATTATTTTTTACCAGTGCAGAGTCAGCCAGCTAACCAGCCAGCCAAGAAACAAACACGTTAGCCATCCAGTCCACCAGTCCAGAAGGAAACCATCCATCCAGCCCACCAGTCCAGAAGGAAGCCATCCATCCAGCCCACCAGTCCAGAAGGAAGCAATCCATCCAGCACACAGGCCCAGAAGGAAGCTATCCATTCAGCACACAGGCCCAGAAGGAAGCCATCCATCCAGCACACAGGCCTAGAAGGAAGCCACCCATCCAGCACACAGGCCCAGAAGGAAGCCATCCATCCAGCACACAGGCCTAGAAGGAAGCCACCCATCCAGCACACAGGCCCAGAAGGAAGCCATCCATCCAGCCCACCAGTCCAGAAGGAAGCAATCCATTCAGCACACAGGCCCAGAAGGAAGCTATCCATTCGGCACACACGCCTAGAAGGAAGCCACCCATCCAGCACACAGGCCCAGAAGGAAGCCAAACCCACCAAGAAAGCAGCCCATGAGGAAGGCAACCCACCAGCCCATAATATGCAAGTAGTAATTTTTAATGGTCAAAGTATGTGTAGATATACATTTGTTTTTATGTTTAGATGTAGAAACAGCATATTGTTAATGGATTTTATAGTGGCCGTTTCAGGATAGTTTTTAAGAATTTAATTTTTACAGGTGAAAATGTGCATGAGGGTGAAAAAGTTTTTGGAACTCCACATCTGCTAGATGTTTCAACATTACTTATTGTTAGACTCTGATAAACTTGCTTATGTGCTGATTTTATTATTATTGTTTCTTTTTTGAATTAAGTGTTTGAGTATTTCGAGATGTTTTGTTCACTTTATACTCTTCTAGCTCATCTTTTCAAAAACACGTTGTCTGTGTGTTCAGGCCGTTACTGGTGCAAATGTCTGCAGCTCCTACGGACCAGCCTAGCAGCACCTTTTTTTTACCAGTGTTAACAGCTTTGGAATGTTAGGCCATTAGAAGTGTACGCTCATCAGGTTTTCAATATTTCCTGTACAATGCAGTTAGAATATAGTAAGAAAGTATAAAATGATGTAGGTACATCACTTTAAATTTTTTATGAGAGAGATTTTAGTATGCTGTTACTTATTACTATATACCAGCACACTGTCATTGGCCACTCCTCCTACCCATGACCACACCCACAGTGATGACATATACTGGCCACACCCCATGTCCCACTTTGGACGGTTGAAAAGGTGCCAACACTAGAAGTACACTTAGTAAATACCAAACACAAGAGTCCTAGCAATAAGAGAAGACACATCTGTAACACATTTGTAACACAGTGACTGCTAGCCAGGCTTTGCACACTATGGGAGAAGATAGGTATGCATCTGCTGAACCTAGAAAATACCCTAGTGGCAATGGAATAGAAGGGTAATACACAGTCTTCAGGCTGAAACAGGTACTGAAAGAACAGATGTTTCAGTCTGTATAGTAAAGTGACCATTAATGTCACAAATGGCAATCTTAATGTATACTTTTAAATTGTGAATACAACCCAGGATAACTAATGTAAACAAAATATTAGAAATTCTAGCTGTACGTAGATTTAAATGGGAATCCCCTAAAAAGTAAAAAGAATGAGTAGCCCAGAATCATCCTGTAGGTTCTAAGTAATACGTTGTTCAGTAGGGCAATTGCTGTTAACTGAAAGCTTTACAAATGGATTGCATGCACTAAAAAGTTATACTAAGAAATCACTTAGACGTGCATCTTGGTTTACAAAGAAACAATTGAAATAATTTGTTTTAAATGTGCTAGAAGGTAAACCACACCTGAAATGGTAAGTACCAACACAATTGAAGTGGCGTTCTGCCATTCTGCTATTGTTAAGGTTATGAAATATACTGTAATTGTAGAAACAAAGGAACTACAATAATTTGTGCACATGCACAGGGTCAAGAGAAAATATGCCAAAACCCAACTGGAAATGCAAACTCTTCTATGTAAAAAATCTTCCATCCAGCTACCTCAATGCCTAACTTAATTCAAGGATTATATCTGCAAAGTTTCAGTGACACAAATGCTGCATGAAAATACGAAGCATGTTTCACTTAATCACAAAGCACTGTATCAGCAGAACAGGCTCTACCGTGGGTCCTGCAGAGGGAAAACAATTAGTTTTCTTGCACCTTTACCCAGCAGTTAATCTGGATGTGTTATATTTCTTTCATCAGTCCCGAGTTAATGAAATTTCATTTGACATTTTGCACTGCAAACAGCTGATGATATAATAATTGGACTGGACTTTCCACAACTTGAAATTGTGGGAGGAACAGTGAGTCAAATAATGACTTCTGTACTCTGCCATCGTTCTGTGAATGGCCTCAATATTCAAAAGCTGTTTAAGTTATCAAACATTCAGTACTCCAGTGCAATACATTCAGACCTTAGTGCTTTCATCTTAACAAATACATGTTTATATGTATTACACTGGTTCATAGGTTCGTTCATATGTTAGTACTAGGCTAACTGCCCTTGTGGGCCATTCTAAGCATAGTCAAATACCCCATGTGAGAACCAAACCCTGCGCTGGTGTACTGCAAGTTTGCTAACTGTTAAATAGCTTTCGAACATTGACGGTGTTCATGGAATGCTGGAAGGGTATGGAAGTGGTTATTTGTTTTAAGAGAAACCATTTACGTTACAATGATTCGTAAAGGAACAATAAGCCAGAAATACATCGCTCTAAAGACTATAGTGTTGTTGGAAACCTTGGAGGTACTAAGATTCACATCTGAGAAGAAGGTATGCACAAATCTAATAGGGAGTCTTGCCAAAATACTCCAGCAAAAAAAAAAAAAAAAGCCACAAAACAAGTCCATGTACAGACGGAGAGATAATGGCCAATGGTTAAGTATATACTACAAAAAACTCTCATAATCGGAAGGAAGAAAGAAGTCAGTACAAAAAATGATTTAGAGAAGCCTGTTGTAGAGGCTCAGGAGGGAACAGATGAATGCTATGCTGAAGAAAAACAGAGACAGGAAGCTAAAAGTACTCAAACATCATCTCTAAGATACCTACGCAGATGTCTAAAGAGATACAGAGGCAGGACTCTAAGGTTGCATATAGGGAAACTGCCACTATCCCAAACAGAAGAAAACTTTCTGAGAGTTATTCATTATAGACAATAAATCTGAATGAAGGGAATGGTGTCGCACGACACACTTGACATTGTATGATTAATTAAAGTAATGCTGACCTGGCTGATCCCCAGAGAAGTCATATCAGTTTTAAGAAGGTCCAGTGGGAGTGGGAGGAAGAGACAGAAAAAGCCAATGAGAATGCAGAGAGAGTAGAAGGGGAGGCAAACAAACTGAATGGCCTCACATCATATGCATATTTAGAGCTACAGGAGAACTCTACAGGGTAACTCATGAATATGAAGAAAATATTAAAAAAATTATTGTCACCAAGGTGCCTTAAAACCCTTATAATGAAGTTAGCACATTGTCACATCTAAGATGGTCATCTGGGGATGAAAAAGACTAAGGCTGGAGTTCTAGATACAGTTTACTGTCCTGTTATGTCATGTAAGGAATAAAGCATTTATGTGCAGCCTGTCCACATTGCCAGAGGACAGCATCAAATCCTCGGTTTAGGTACCCTTGAATACAAATGCCTATAACAGAAGCACAATTTAAGAGCATAGCTGTGGGCATAGTAGGTCAACTTTGGAAGTCGGATAAGGAATTCCAGTACATATCAGTATTCAATGAATCTGCAACAGAGTTTCCAGAAGCAGTGCCATTGTGGAGAGAGAGAATGCCAAGTCCATAGCAATAAAATGGTACTACCTTTGAGGGCAGGGAATTCCTGAGTAATCCTTAATGACAAAAAAACACACACCAACACTGTTGAAAACAGTAACTGAAGTCCAAATATACCAAATTCCACAGCAACGAAAATAACAGCACAGACTAAAAATTAAAAAATTTTTAATTTCTGATTCTGGTACCTCGGCCTTCGCCTTCAATGGAATAGTTTACATGCTCAGAATCAAGTCTATAAGAACCACCTTCTAATTACATTAATTGAATTCAATTAACAATATTTCAAAAATTTAAAGCCACAAATGCAAAACTTCAAAACCACCAATACAATGCTTTAAGCCACCAATACAAAACTTCTATTTATAAATCCACTGGTTACATATACTTAAACATTTTATTACTCTAAATTCAAATGTCATATAGAAAATATCAGTCACATTTCCAAATTCATGCCATTAGGATAGAGAGTATTAAAGTTAATAATATACCTAGATTCCATATTTAATAACCTCTGTTGAAAACTATGGTTTGTCCCCCCCATCCCATAAGGTCTGGCTACAACACTCAAAATTAAATCTCTAGCCGAACCCCCATGCTCTTTATAAAAATGACTAGCCACAGGACTATCTAGCCTTGAATTTCTAATATCTCCTAGATGTTCTAGTATTCTTACGTTTGGTTTGCCCAAAATACCATTTTTAACAGGACAATTACATGCTATAACATAAATGACCCCAAATGAATTGCAGTCAAAATGATCAATGGCATTATATAAAATGCCATTGATCCTGGTACCATCCAAATTCCTAATCTTATCACAAACCTTGCATCTACCACATGCATATGCTCCTGTGTTGGCCAGTTTTTCCCTTCTGCCTTTATTTCTTACTAGCTCTTTTAAATTTTGAAATCTAATCCTTAATGACCAAAGGATTCCACAAATGTAAACAGCAATGCATGAACTTTGCCACATTATTTGTTGTCTTTTCTGTCTGGCTCCAACCTGTGGGTTGCGAGATCTGACTCAGATTGAAGCTGGCCATTGTAGAAACTTCAGTCCGAGAACTCTGCTGTCATTTCCCATAGTAGCTTGTTCTCCCCTTTTCTCCGCTGATCTTGTTTGCACCTTACAGACTGCATCGTGGTCAGTCACCTCCACCCAATGTATCTTTTTGTGCGGAATGTAGTCTTATTGTTAGTATACTCTGCCCTAGTTTTTAGTGTTTTAGATAGTGTAGATGTTAATTATAGTCAGAGTTAGGTGTTTGTTTTAGATTATTTTTTTCTGTGTTAGTGCTTGTTTTGTCAGATGTTTCCACATTAAGAATTTTGTGTCTTATAGGCATAAGCTGCCCACACAAGATGTTTACAATTGTTGCATCAGTTCTTTGGACACTGTCCACCTTGAATCCAATCATTCAGATTGTGCTACATTTGGGATCCGAGCTCTCAATGAGCATTGAGCCAAGTAGGTTCTTAAGTGGATCTTCTTCTGTCTGCAGCTTATTTTTTTTGCCTTCTCTCAGTAAGAGGCCTGAGAAGAGGGATAGAGAGTAATCCTGGAACAAAGTCTTGATTCAAGGTTCGGGTGACCACAAACAGTCCACCTCACTGGCAATGATCAGATGAAACTGAAGGTTCACCAAACTTTGGAACCTCTGGCTCAGATTCAAATAGGTCAAATAGGTCTAACATGACCTATTCTGCCTCAAATCAATTAGACTGCAAGTGTCAGAGATACCCAAGTCTCCTTCCCTCAGTATTCTCAGTCTCTTCTTAGCTAAGGACTTTTCTGCTTCAGTCGGAAGGTTAAATAACACATTTATTTGAAAGTTACCCAATCAGAATTCACAAAGAATCTTCCCCCTCCCATCCCTGGATCCAAGCTTCCCTGGTTTAGTTCCTACCCTTCAGAAGGAGATTTTCCAAACCACCATTGGCTGCATCTACGACCTGGTCCATCAGATTCATCCCAGAATCTTCCCCTTCCCAGCCCTGGATACAAGCTTCCCTAGTTTAGATCCTACCTCCAGAAGGAGGTCTTCCAAATCACCATTGGTGGCATCTTCCACCTGGTCCATCAGGTCAGGTCAGCTGGGAGCATGAAGCCACTAGACTTGGAACAGTTGACGCAGTCCTTTTCGCAGACTCGGATTCAGTGAATTATCATTGCAGCCCTCTCAGATCCAGTGCCTGAGATTTTGGCTCTGAACATTTTTTTTCATCTCCAGTCCCTTCTGCTCTCAGTTTACAGGTGTGGGCTGTATTGCCATCCACCTGTCAGTTTCAGCTCCCTGGCCATGTCAGGCACCAGTACTCTGGCATTGTTCAGGATTGCTCTTGGGGGAAGAGTTTGGGGCCTTAGCCAATCATCTGGACTTCAGAATCATTCCTGCCCTGGGAGCTTCAGCACTTTGATAGTTTGGCCACAATCACAGCAAGTCTAATTGGCACCAGATACCGTTGTTTCTTTCAGGTCCTCAAATACGAGGACTGATAGGGCCAGTCATCTGGCATTGGCATTGGCTTTTGACTGTGTGGAAAGGATGTTCTTCTCGGACAGTGGACTGTCAACAGTGATTTTGGATTCTACCCCTTGCCAACTTCTGGGCATGATGATGCATGCATTCAGGGAACCCTGTTTCTTCCAGGTCTGAGGTGACATAATAAGAGTCAATGTAAGAAGAAGCATATGGATTCCCTCTGATAAATCAATCACCTAATACACTAAACCTGATGAAGAGCATGGTTCTCCCAAATCCCCTTGTGATGACACCTCTTTTGGCAATCTTATGGAGTTGTTGAAACAGCATGGGGGACAGACCTCAGAAGCCTCTACCACAGATAAACCGTTTTTTCTGGAGGTCTTTGTCATGGGCCCATCCATGTACTCAGTAGTCCCTCCTCTAAATGACCTTATTGATCTGGTGTCTTGGAGTGCTTGGAGGGAACCTCATGTTGTGGAACCAATCCATAAAAAATCAAATAGGAATTTGATCTCAACTATGAATGGACCCCAACGCAGTAAGGGTCTTGCAGTTGATGCTATTGTGGTAGCAGCTGCCACAAAAAAAGGATAACTCAGAAGAAAGTTTGTTGGTCCATCTCCCCAACAGGGAGTCTTGGGCTCTGGACCAATTGTGAAAGTGCACATACAGTTTATCAACCTTAGTGTTATGTGCACTGAACCACCTTGCTCATTTGACAAGACTTCAATGAAACCTAGTGTCCGAAGTGCTGAATATGGTGTAGACCCAGCATTCCCCAGAGGCTCAAAAGTCTCTACAGCTTTCTATCAAGAATGTGTCTATGAAGCTGTTATCCAATGCAGTAAATGGAATCTCTCAAACTGCAGGCCCCAATCACTGTGCTCAGACATGCCTGAATGTAATTGTGCAGTTCTGTAGACAGCTTCAACGTGTCATTCATCAGTCCTCCATTCAACAGTTCTTCCCTTTTTGGCCCAAAGGTCAAGATGATGTTAGGGCTTCCATCCTGCTCACTCCTGGCTATCATCCATAGGAGTATTCTCTGCTACCCCTAAATGATCCTACTCCAGGAATCAGAAAGGGGGCAAGCATCTCTCTTTTTTAATAAAGCACAGCAGCCTTTCAAGGACACGCATGGGAGGCCACCGACTTAGATGCATGAGTGTTGAGAGTCATATCCAATTGGGGGTTGGCGTAATGGTTAAGGTGTTTACCCAACAGATACAAGGTACAGTGTTTGATTCTCACATTTGAAACAAAAACTGTCTAGGCTTAAAACTGCCTATAAAGGTAGCTAGCCTAGCACTTGCCTATGAAACTAAGCAATCCCTTTTTATATACTACAAAGGATGCTCAGAAATTTCTTCCAGACATGCCACCCCATCAGAGAAGGGAATCAGCAGTCAAAAACCAAAAGGTGCTATCCAACTAAGTCATCCAAGAGGTCTAACCAGACCAGCAAAGACCCTGGGTCTATTCCAGATTCTTTTTTTGGTTCCAAAGAAGAGCAATAACCTTAGATCAGTTCTGAATATCAGCAAAATGAAATGATTTATAAAACAGACCAAGTTATGGATGGTCACAGTGCAGTCCATTCCACTTCTCCTGAGGAAGGACTACTGGAAGTACTCGATAGATCTCAAAGATGCCTACCATCACATAAGGGTAGCAAGACTTTCGAGGAGATTTCTGAGCCTTCAGCTGGGGCCAATCATTGCCAGTTCCAAGCTGTGTTGGTTTCATTACAGCTACCTGGGTGTTCACCAAATGGATGGTGGCAGTGGCAACCTGGCCCAGGCTACAGGGATTCCAGACGTTTCTGAACCTGGATGCTTTGTTCCTCACTGCTTCATTGAAAGCATCTCTTATGAAGGCTTGTGACTCCTTACTCCAGTTTTGTGTATGTCCTTGGGCATTACAGTGAAGCATAAAAGCCCAGCCCGGAATCAGTACAAGTGTTGGAATTTATAGGCTGCCATTTCGATGTGGTCTCTCAGACAGCCAGTCTCTTGTTACCCAAGATAACTTTCCTTCGCCTGCAGGCTTCCAACATTTTTCAGGTCCCCAAATCTTGGGCAGCTGTGGTTTTATGGCTCCTTGGCATATAGCAATGTCTGTCTGTCTAGTTCCTTCCTATGAGGGTGTTGCAGTGGACTCTAGCAGCTCAGCAGTCTTATCTCACACATGCCATGGATGTTATAGTTTTCCTGATGACCATTTGCCACCTTTACATTCAGTGGTGGTTAAACTCATCACTAGTCGGTACAGGGTGACCTTTCATTCTTCTCCATCCCCATGCCACAGTCCCTAAAAACACTTCCCTTCTGGGGTACGGGAGACATTTGGAATGGAAAAAGGTCAAGGAATCTGGTTGTGCTTCAAAGTCAAACTTCACATCAATGTCTTTGAGATGAGAGTGGTCCTCCTAGCATAGCATGCCCTCTCCCCAAAGGAGTAATAGCCACTCAGATAACGTGTCTGTGATTTGGTACCTGAACAAACAAGGGGAACACTCTCCTATCCCAATCTTGAGAGACCATGAAGGCTTGGCAATGGGTGATGTCCTCTCAGTGGTTTCTGAATGCAATGCACATCCCATGGAAATCCAACATTCTAGGGGACAGTTTGTGCATTAACATTCTCCAGCCTCATGAATGGTCCCTGAACCCAAAGGTAGCAGCTCATATTTTCAGTTACAGGAGCACCCCTTGCTGCAATCTTTTTGCCACCCCATCCAACATGAAGTGCAGCAGTTTTCTTTTCCCTGATCCCTCCTGAGAGCAGTCACCCAGGGATGCTTTCCTGTAATCTTGGCCCTTGGATCTCCTGTACATCTACTCTCAGATGTCCTTGATAATCAAGTTTCTTCAGAAGGCAGCCCACTGCAGAGCCTCATTAATCCTGGCTTCAACAAGTGTGTTTTTTCTTTCTCTGGAATCACCTACGTCACTCCCCCTGGATGCTGAATCTGTTAATGGATCTGATTTCCCATCCAGCAAGGATGTCTCTGCTTAATCTCTGCTCCCTCAGCTTAATGCATGGCTTATCCAATTTCAGTGATTGACAGGATTACCAAGCTTCCTGACAGAGTGATTCATATTGTTCTTCCCAGAAGCTCTCCACTTGGAAAGTACATGCTAATAAGTGTAAACATTTCTCCATTCGAGCCTCTTCCAAAGGCCTAGATTCTTTTTTGGTCCCTTTGGATGCTATTATAGACTTTTGAATGGTCTTTTTCATTCTGATTTGAGAGATTCTCCCGTTGAGGTGCAACTGGCTGCCATTTCCAGTTTGATGGTCCTCCTTTTGAACCTTCAGCTATGGTATCTCTAAAGTTGTTGTCATGGAAGACCTTTTTACTTATGGCTGTTTCATCTGCCAGAAGGTTATCTGAGCTGCAGGCACTATCCTCTGTTCCTTCTTACTTAATTTTTTATAAGGACAGAGATGCTGTTAGGACAAATCCTTCCTTTTTGCTCAAGGTTACCTCAGAGTTTACTCTGAAACAGCCCATTCACTTGCCAGTCTTCTTTCCAAATTTCACTAACAAGGAAGAGTATTTGCGTCACTGTTCAGATGTGCATAGACAACTCAGATTTTATTTCGATACAACTAAAAGGTTTAGAAAATATGACCAACTGTTTTTTTCCATTTTATAACTTGAGACTCAGAAGCTTGTGTCCAAAGTGACCCTATCCAAATGACTCTGTAACTGTATCTCTCTTATGGATTCCTTGAGGGGAATGTCTTTACTTACAAAGTCAAGATGTCATTCAACTACAGCAGTTGATACTTTTTTTCTCGCAAGCTTCTTCTGATGATACATGTGCTGGGTCTGGTGCTCATAACTTTGTCTCCTATTGCAAACTGGATTTTCATTCCACTCAAGAGCTTCATTTGATTGCACCATTTTGTGGAAATGTTCTATTCTAGGGATTATTTCCATCTGGAGACTCTGCCTCATAGGTTGAAGCATAATGGAAAAGACAACATTGCACATGAAGGTTATGTACTTACCATCATGATAGATCTGTGTCATCTTCTTCTGACCAATTCAGCTGTCCCTACCTCCTTCCATTCCCCCTTCCAGATTGTCACAGTGATTAGCTGAGTGCTCCTTATTGGTCTGGCAGCTGGGCTATATGAGCCACCCTGCAAGGGTCATTGTATGTTGCATATGAGCCACCCTACAAGGGTCCTTGTCTGTTGCCCTTGTGCCTATATTCTTTTTGTTAACATGCTATACAGACTGGACAATTTGTCAGACATCATGGTATAGCATTAAATTTATCTGAAAACAGAAAGGGAGACCAGGGTACTATTGGTAGAGGAGGCAGAGCTCTCAGACGTAAGACTCTAAAATAGCCAGATTCAGATCAGAGTCAAATCCCATAACACATAGACTGAACTGGATGGGAAGACAACACAGAGGTCTCATTATGGTAAATGCATACATTTTATTTCTTTTAACAGGAAGTGTTAAGAATATTTCTGGAGCATCACCGAACAGTCAGGCTAGTTCAGCATTTTAACAAAACTTTAAAGCCTATTGCTTAGCTGCAAAGTGGTTTGCCACTGTTTCACAGTCACTGGTTATCAAAGAATTGCTAAACAGATACAAACAAATGGCTTAGGATCTGTGCAGTTTGCTGCACTTTTGAGAAGGGAACAAAAGTATCTCTGAACTGCTTTAAATTTTCTTTACACATAACAGCATTTTCATGACTATAAAAGTAACTATAACCTCAGAGAATGAAAGAGCCACTATGATTCGCTTACCTACAGAAATCATGTTCTCATAGTTCTGTACCATCACCTCCCTGTGCAGCTCTTTCTCCTGGTCACTCAATATGTCCCACTCTTCTCTCGAAAATTCAACAGCAATGTCTTCAAATCCTTCTGGCACCTGAAAGCACAAAGAATTGGTTTGCTTTTTATTTGTTGCACTGTACAGACAGTTAAATCTGAAATGTTTAATGCAAAAAGTGAAGTACATCTGATTTGTATGCTATGGTATATTGTACAAAAGCAGCACACACAATGTATTTATAGAAATTTTATTTAGTGATGAAACAGTTCTGGATGTGGTAAAATGTTTAGTTAAAGCCACAAAACTTTCAATAAACACATAGTTGCAAGCAAATGTAATGTACATTAAAAAAGATTATAGAATATGTATAATAGTATAATGAAATGTCTACCAAAACAGTGTAAAGACAGTAGTATAGGTATTACAGAAATGTCAATATTAGATTAACAGGTCGTATGTTAATAGCACATTTGCTGTATTGTTCATGATTAATAAATAATGCTGTGTCACTGGAGCAAGAGGCAGCATACTTGCTTCTGATGCAAAAGACTGTTCCTACCCCAGGTGTACTAATTACTGACACTACAGTGCTTTTTCCCCATAGAGTACAAAGCTCCCTTCGGTATGTACCAGACCAGGCACATGCAGCAACCAGAGCAACCTCAGAATTTCCTTACAAAAAGAATACAAGACATAACAAATCTGCCTTCTGCAGAGCCTTAAAACCCTTTCCCTTACTCAGTCTCCTATAGACTGCTGAGGGGTGATCTATTCATGGCTTACAAGGCATCTAAAAACCCCACTCTTATGAATATCCTGCATACTTGTAAGTCAGATAGTACCAGAAATATAAGGTTTAAGGACCCAAGCTTTCTCTAAGACTTAAACAGAACATGCCGGAGAGAAAGATACTTGTCCCAGAGACTGGCCCTCCTATGGAGCAGCCTTCCCATCCATATGAAGCCGAGTTCATCTATTACCCAACCTAAGCACAAACTAGACCAGTGGATGGGGAATAGGAAACTTACACCGGGCCTGGCCTGGCTCTCAATGTCTTACGTGGATACAGGGCATCATTATTCTTACCCAGATACAGGGCATCATTATTCTTACCTGGATGCAGGGCATCATTATTCTTACCCGGATACAGGGCATCATTATTCTTACCCGGATACAGGGCATCATTATTCTTACCCGGATACAGGGCATCATTATTCTTACCTGGATACAGGGCATCATTATTCTTTTGGGAAAACTTGGCTATGCTCAGAAAGGCCTACTGCGTCTTTAGCCTAGTAAAAATCTATGAATCTATAACATGTCAGATAATCACTGGCCAAGTTTGTCTAAACTGTTATATATTTACTTAATTCTATACATGTACATATTATTCTAATGTACTAAATTGAATGCTTTAGTGTTTACAAGATGCGAGACTAAACCTTTACAAATGTTACCAAAATTAGTTTTCATAGGTTCATAGTTAATTACTAGGCTAGCTGCCCTTGTGTGCCATTTTACGTCTAGCCAATTTCACTTTCAAAGGGGAAAATTAAACCTTGTGTCTGTAAGGTAAGCACCTTAACCACTACATCAACTCCTAACCTCCAAAGAAAGTGCTCTATCTTGTGCTGTAAGCACTTGTAGGCTCCTAGGCAAGTATGTGGCTAGGTGCACTATTTTAAGCCTAACTAATTTTCCATCTAAGGTGAGAATCAAACCCTGTACCTTGTGTCTGTGAGGTTAACACCTTAACCATTAGCCTGTACTGTGAAACATTCTCACTTTTATTCCTTAGTTAAGGAGGCCTTTAAGTTATGAAACAACTTGTGAGAGATGTCGATACTTACTCAGTTTGGAGGTTAGCATCCAAAGTACCACATACGTCAGTAAGCAGCTCACGACAGGATAGCATGCTACATGCCATGTACATCAGTAAGCAGCTCACCACAGGCTAGCATCCCACATATATCAGTAGGTGGCTCACCATAGGCTAGCATCCCACATACCACGTATGTCAGTAAGGAGCTTACCACAAGCTAGCGTCCCACATACCGCATACATCACTAAGCAGTTTACCACAGGCTAGCATCCCACACACCACGTACATCAGTAAGTAACTTACCACAGGCTAGCATCCCACAGCCTACCACAGGATAGCATGTCACAAACCACATACATCAGTAAGCTGGTTACCACCATATCACAGCCACCCAACATTGCAATCAAATAAGTTGAGGTTTGAAGCCTCCTAGACATTGTTAAGCCTAACCTTAGCCAATCAGTACCATACCCACAAATATACCCTCATGTGTACATTCACTCATAAAAAAGGACTTGTTCTGGCTCCAAGTTCACAGCAGTAAGGCTTCCAGAGGCTGTGGTCACATAAGGGAATGTTTTAGTAAAAGGAGACTCTAGTCAGACTCTACAGTGGTCCACTCACCTGGCTGAAGAAACATACGGCCACAGTCAGCTGTAGATTTGTGATGTCATCAGAGGCCTTGATTACCACCACTACCACACATATGTGTATACCCACAGTAGAGTAAATGGCCTAGATATTCCAATCTATTAGAGATGAATACAGACATGGTTGAGGTCTCCATGTGTGAATCCAGAGGAGGAAATATAGTTGTCTTGTATCTTACCATCTCTCAGAAGGATGCCACAATTCCAAACCAATATAATGGACTTCAGCAACTGGATGATTAACTGGTGTCATTCGAGGGGGATCTAATATGTGTCAGCATGTGTTGGCCAGCCTGTTTCAACAGGGGTGGCCTGTAGCTCTCTCTCTCTGCAGGGCTTTGGCATATAACCTAAGACTTATTTCTGTCAACTTAATTCCTTTTTTAGGCAAGCTCCATTGTTTGGTTATCCCAACCTGGCTAATACCAAGCCAGCACTGCTCAGTCTTAGGGAGTTTGCATAAAGATATGCCCAATCATGAGGCCTTCCTGAGACTCATGCCTACAAATACACACGTACATACATGCATGGTTACTGAAACAAAGTTTCAGTGTAGTGATAGCACTCCCTACAAACAAGGCTACGGTGGCTGTCATTTATTCAGAGTGTCTGAGAGTGGCAATGGAGTGCCCCTACTTATCCACTCTCCCATTACCTCCTACCTACACTCTCATAACACAGCCCTGGAACTCCTGTACATCCTAATCACACTAAATACTTCCTATTACCAACTACAGAGCCCCCTCAACATCTCCAGATGGTGAGAACAACTGCCTTAATACAACTGAATTATATACTCATTAATCATAAAAGGTTAAGCCTAGGCAACTTTTTTAACATTAATAAGTTTACTGTTGCAGTCAATTAACAACAGTACAACACATTTTTAGTTACTCAAATAACATATATCAAAAATAAACTGATTTAAGAAACATTGCAACTTCTTAGAGACTATAACTAATTGCAACAGAGATTTTGCACTGCATCAAAACTTTGAAATAAGCAAATACAAGGGAAAAAGCTCACATTCTAGTATATAATTGTGATTTCTTTCTTTTCCACATCCTGGTGCTAATTTCTTCACCAACAGAAAAAATAAATCCAAAAAGCCCTTTCCCCTTTCAGTAATCATCTAGAGAGAATGTTCATGTGATGATAGGAGGTACTACCAGCACATCTAGCTGGAATTTTGTAAATAATTATATGTCATTTGTGAATATCAAACTGATTTATACAAGATACTTGTGTTGCAAATGTATCAGAACTATATGTTGTGTATATTAAGCTGATTTGTACAGATGTTTGTGCTGAAAAGGTATTTGTAAAGTGCTTGTGTTTGAAATGCATCCACAGTGTGTCCTACTGGAGAGAACAGAAATGTACATGCACTATTGTAGCTGTTTAAATGCATATGTTTTAACAGAGGAAACTGGAAGACAGAGGGTTAACCTTAATCCAGCAAACATTAAAATATATCTGAAAGTAAATCACTTTATATTCTAGGCCATAAAGATGCTATCTCACAGGTTTCAATGCAGCCAGAGAAACCAAGTCTGTACTAGGAAGCTTTCTGTACTGTATTTGGGATGAACTAATTACTATTCTGGGAATCTGGAGGTATGAAATTGTTTTATGACTTCCTCCAGCACCTGCCACAGATCTGAGGAAAAGCCCTTGTGTGTGTATTTTTACAGGTAGGTTCTAAATCCTGCCAGCTTCCAGCAATTTTGGTTTGCCTGGGAACTAGAAGTCAGATGACTAGAAATGATGTAATTCTGCAAGTTATCCCAGGGTTAATATTTGAGATATTATTTTGGAGAAGTCTCTCAGTGAGAATGAGCATTATGTATTCTGTCTTACGCCTGACAGCAAGAAGGATAACTCAACACATCATCTGCCTAGTTCTATTAAAAAAGTAGGGAGCAGTGATTCTTTTAGATTCAGTCAGGAATACAGTGAAACTTAATTTAGATATTGATTTTCTTTACTCGTCTGCATCTGTCCTTCAATGTTATTTTAATATTTCTGTGGTTTTGAACTCTGATGTCACTGTGAATAGATATTTAGTATTGTCTTGTTCTTTTATTTACTATTAAATATATTTAAACCTTTCATTGTGGCTGATCTTTGCAGAGATATTTAAATTTTGAGAGTATATGCATATTTATTTGGTGACACTGTGCGGGCCACTCCTAACAGCCTTGCTATTGGTTAAACTACCATTTGTATTAATATTAATTTCACCTTACTTTATTGGACACCCTTTGTTAAGAGCCTTAAAGTAGTTGGCAAGGGCTTCTGGTGGCAGTGATAACCTTATAATCTGGGCAAGAGAGGGCATATTTAGTAAACCTGTGAAGCCTTTCCCAGGTGCGCGTGTGTGTGCATGCAAATCAAATCTCAAAGAGTGTGTGTGTCAGCTATTTGTGCAGGGACACAAAGCACTGGTTGGACAGACAGAGAGTGTTGGAGGACTGGCTAAGGACTCAATCCTATAGCTATGCCAGTGGGGAGTCTTATTGGGGATCTGGAGAATGAGAGAGAAACCAGCCCCAGACTGACTACGTTCCCTGTGTGCTACGAAGGGAAATTGTGCTTGATGCAGTGAGTTTCATTTGGAGATAATGTCTGTGTACCTGTTATCCTCTCAGTGAACGTTCCCTACAGATGCCAGTGGTGAGGATTGAGGCTCCTTGACTACTGGCCCAGAGGTTGAGGGTCATCACAGTTCCTACTACATTTCCAGGCCAAATAACATAACATGTTATTTGTAATTCTGCACTAAATTGTTACAATGCAGGAAATTGCCAAACAAGTTATATTAAATTAGTACCATGATTCCATCCTCTCTGGTCTCTACCTGCATGAACCTTTCCTACCTCTCCTCCCCCTTGCCTCACTTCTGGATCAGAGGTTTCATAGGCTCCTTGCTTCTCGGAATGCCATCTTTGAATCCTTGCATTAGCTCCTGCTACTCTGCCTCCCTGCCCGTAGCATCCTCACTACCAAGTAAGTGAGTGTAACTGTTTAACTGCTTTTATTATTTTTAATGTCTAAACTGGATATTAGACAATGTTTAAATGGATAAATCTGTTTTTTTTTCTTGACATTCTAAACTGCAACACAGCCATTTAACTACATTAAAATTAACAGATAATGCACATCATAAGAATGCCAGTACTATGTAATGACCTATATGTGCAATCTGAAATGTGATGTTGGTATACTAAACTGTTCGCAAGACTGCTGTGGAGGGTCTTATCCTTCCTCATAGTTTTTCTCCCTGGTTAGATTTTAATCATATGGAAGATATTTTTGCCTGAACTAAGTAGTGAGTAGGGTTATCATAATAATCAGTTTAGACACAACTCTGCAGAGTCTAGAAGCGTGTTATGGCAGAAATCTTTGTAGCCAATTGCTTGTTATGCACTCTGCTTTTGTCTACTTTTACCTACCTCTGGTTTAGATTTTATTCAACTGATTTTTATTTGATATTTATATTCTTGTGAATGTTGCTTTTAGAATCCTTTAGTGGCAGTAATAATAATCAAGCTAGCTATACATTAGTTTGAATTACCACTCCATGTTATTGGTTTGGATGTGCTTGACTGAAAATGTTTTTAAATGCTACATACCTCTTTTTTTAATTATGTTTCGTAATATTGCTGGTTGGCCTCTACTCTGAACTGCTTTCTAGTAATTAACCTCTTTCTATATCTCCATAGCCTTCACCTCCCACTGCATTATATGGCCACTGAATCTGCCCCGTTGCAAGTCTTATACCTCCTGAGCCTCAGTTCTTGCACAGACCTTGGACACAGCTACTCCCAGATATTCTAAAATAAAAAAAAAACTATGTGCATTTGATGGTTAACTGTTTTAGCTAAGTAAACTTGCCTTATCCCTGTTAGGTGGTTAGAGTTCGCTCCCTACTAGGGTCACCAGCAGCCAAACCCTCTCACTCTGTTCTTACTTAACCCTCATACTTGTCCCTACTCTAGCCTTAATGTAGTCGCTAGGCCTTTGTTCTTTCCCAGCCTTTTGTGACCTTCCACAAAACTCCTTCATCCTTCTGCTTACCATCTCTGTTTTCCCTTTAGTCGTCCTGCAGTTTTTGTATTCTACTCTTTCTCCTTCTTTACAGCTCTTAATTTCTGTTAACTTACAGCTACTACTGTGCTTCATTTTACCTTCAGTGAGCTTCCCTCCTAGCTTGCCCCCCCCCACTCCTCTGCTGCTCTTTTTCATTGGTGACTGGTTGTCTACATTTTTTCAGCAGCTTGAGACTCAGGGCTAGCCCTGCTCCATTCGCCCTTACTACACTCGGGCTCACTTTGATCCCCTACCCACCCCCCATATAATTTCCTTCATAATTACCCCTCTGACACACCCATAGCCTTATACCACACCCCTCCTGTCATCCAAGACAATCTCTAAGTTCCCTCCCCTCATTCTCGCTAGTTATATTAGCATCTCTACTGATCCCATCTCTCCTCACTTTCACCAACTCCCCCTACTGGTTCCATCCTCAACCCTTCTCACATTCCATACTAATCTAAAAATCTTCCTTACACACTGCTGCTTAACTCAAAAAGCAAATGATTCCTCTTAACTTCTAAAATGACTATCTCGCCTTATTCTATTCTCTATCTGCCTCCATTACTTCTCCTCTCATTACTGACTGCCTTTCATCCTTATTTAACTCCAGTCATCTATAGCCCTACAAATTCTCAAGGCTACATCTTCTCTTATCCACAGCAATCTGTTGACATCACTTCATCTTTCCTCCCTTTAAATATTCCTCTTCCCAGAATTAGAATTCCTCCCGCCTGCACTATCCATTCTAAAACTAAAACAACATATCTCTGCAGCTATCTATATAAACATACGTTTCACTCCCTCCCTGTCACCCTACTTCTATCTCGTGACATTCATCCTAACCCAGGACCTACCTCAGTGTCACTCTCAAATAATTCTATCCCTCCCAACTGACATGCCCCTACCCTGCCAAAAAACACATCTCATTCTACTCAATGAATATTTAGAAGTATACTTATAAACCTAGTGAATTCCATGCCTGGGTTATTAACCATACCCCTGATGTAATCACCCTAACAGAAATGTGGCTGAAACCACATATCCCAGATAGAGACATTCTTCCCCCAGGGTATAATATACTTTGCCTTGATTGCCAGAAGAAAAAAGGGGGTGGAGTTGCCATCATCTACTCTAATCATCTAACCACCACTTGTCTTAAGGAACCAATCCAATCTTTCCCTCCGGCAGAAATCCTGGCAGCTAACTTTAAACTAAATAACTTCTCTACCAACACTGTAGTAACCATGTATATTCCTCCAGGACATAATATTCCCCTGCTCTAAAACTTTCTCTCTTATCTCACTGAACACTATTTGAATGAAACAATTCTCCTTGGTGATGTAAATATAAATTGGCTAGCTTTAAATGACCCTAAATCTTCCTCTTGCATTAACCTACACGGCTTTACGCAATTAATATCTGAACCTACGCACTACCATAACTCACAAATCCCTAGTACTTTATTTGACTGGATACTTGTATCTGACCCTTCTACATATCAAAACCCAGAAACCCTACCCAATTCCCTTAGTGATCATTCTCCAATATAAGTTACTAGATTCACTCTCCACTTTACCAGACCACATAGACACATAACTTGTCGTAAACTATCCAACTTCTTCCCTGACACCTTTAAGACCCTTCTCTCTAGAATCAACTGGAGTCACCTTAATGAGCTTACTCTGGATGAAGTTTTCCAGTCATATAAACTCTATATTTCTTAATATACTAAAGTCTCTTGCACCTCACCATACTATCAGAATAAAATCTAAAGTATCCCCATGGCTCATTAAGGCAACCCGGACCCTAATGAGAAAAAGGAACAGGTTGTGGAACACCTGGATGAGAAATAAACTCCCTTCTGACTTGCAAAAGTACAAAGAACTCAGAAACCTGACAAAAAACACATCGCTAAAGATAAAAATTAATTCTACCTTAACCCTCCTATAGCACTAAAATCTAATCCCAAAAAATTTTAGAACTCAGTCTACCAAATATTACATGCTGGAAACCCCTCCTCCCCTAATCCCTACCCAAATAGGACATCCAAAGAAACTGCCACTATCTTTAACACCTTCTCTATTGATTCTGTATGAAAGATGATCAGCACAAACCCTCCCCCAGCTAATGATTCTAATCCCTCTGTCCCACCTCCTAGTTACAACTTCTCTAAACCCTTATCTCTTCAGCCTGCATCTACTACTTATATCAAATCATTACTCTCCAAATTAAAAACTTGATCTGCTTCTGCTAAAAATATTCCTTCCTATTTCCTCCAGCTACCAGCCGATACTCTTGCCTTTCCTGTCTCCGTCTTGATCAACCACTGTATCTCTGAGTCTAAAGTTCCATCTATTTGGAAAGAATCTTACACTTTACCTATCCACAAAGGAGGTAACTCCCAAGAAATCTCTAATTTTAGACCTAAAGCCATTTTGTCACCCCTCTCTAAACTACTTGAAAAATGCATACACAAGCAAACTCTGCAATACCGAGTACAGGAAAACCTACTTACTCCTACTCAGCATGGTTTATGCCCAAAACACAATACCACCACTGCCCTTATCTCCTTTACAAACACTATTTCCCAGGCTCATGATAACAAACTTGTCTCCTGTTTATTTCTAGACCTTTCTAAAGCCTCTGATACCATCTGATACTTTCTACTTCTGGCTAAACTGACTAATCGAAACTTCTCCCCTGCTACTGTCACTTGGTTTTCTAGCTATCTCTCTGATCGACTACAATCAGTGAAATGGCCCTCTGCACTCTCCCCCTCCCTCCCTGTAAAAAATGGGTATTCCCCAAGGATCTATATTGGCTCCATTACTATTTAATATTTTCAGCAATCTACTTCACACTTCTTGCTCTCGGTCATCTCTTGTACAATATGCAGACTGAGCAGAGTGGATGAGAGTTGTTGACCACAACTGTTATCTGAGATATATAAGCATCCTGTTTTTTTTCCGATTATTTATACAGATTATTGTTTCTAACAATTAATATATAGCACTTTTATTGCCTGCTTTTTAGTCTTTGAGTGTATTTTATTACTATTAACTAATCTGCACAAGTAACTGATTTGTTTGCAGTTAAAAGCATTCTGTATCTTTACAAATCTTTATCTGTTTAAAAACTTTCATTTGTGGCTTTCTCTAGTGCTTACTGTCTGTAGGCTATTGTTTGTGGCTTTCTCTAGTGCTTACTGTCTGTAGGCTATTGTTTTTGTCCCCACCCTCCCAGTTGGTGTCTTGCTGTTTATACTTGGTGGCTTTGCAGTTGCCCGCCCCTACTGTAAATCTGATCCGTGACACTCCTCTCAGTCTAGTGTCATTAGCTCATTCTACCTAATACAGAGAGAACATTTAATAAGGCCTTCTGTTTCTCCTTTTTCCCTTTCAAAAAAAAAAAAACATTTTTTTTTTGCCTGAATCTCCTTGTGTTCTGACTGTGCTTCTCAAACATTTTGGAAATATACAGTATATTTCAGAGCATTTATTATAACTGTAATTGCCTTAATATTGCTACAACTCAAGTGCTCTCGGTTGCACTGCATCTGAAGGGTTTGTGTGTTTTAGCTGCTTTTCTGTATATAAAGACTTCTCTGTTTCTTTAACTAAATAAGTTCTGCAAAGTTGTTTTATTGCATTCCTGCCTGTATTTCTGAGTTTTTTTGCACTTTTAAAGTTTGTTTTTGCTTAGTTTAGGCTGCACACTCAAGTGCACTAGCCGAATTAAAGCATTTACTGTGTTTCTGTACCTAATTTCTGCTACTTTGTAAAAAGAAAAAAACAAAAAAATATCCTTGTTTCCAGCCTTTACTGAACTAGAATAGTCCAGTCTTTAGGTATTGCTTATCTCTGGGCTGTGTCATAGTTCCTGTGTTGCCCATATCCTTATTTGGAAAGGAGGAAGCTTCTTTGTTCACCAGTGAGAATGGGGAGCTCTGAGCAGCCTATCTGTCCCTTGAGGAGTGGTTCCAGCCCAGTGACCTGTAGCTTATTGGCCGTTTTGGGCCATTTCCTATCTCTTTCTAACCCCCTGCTTTAAAGCCAGCTTTAGCGCGCTTTTGCGCTTGCAATTTAAAGTTTGTCCTGTTTGTTGTATTTACCTATTGAGGCTACACACTCAAGTGTGCTAGCCTGTGTTACATATTTATTGCATTTTCCTGCTGTTTGTTGCAAAAAAGAAAAAAAAAACAAACAAATTATCCTTGTTTTCCATCTTTCCTGACCTAGAGTAGTCCAAATACAGGCTTTGCTGTATTCTGGACTTTTGGAAAGTTCCTGTGTTGCCCATTTCCTTTCTTGGATACAGGGAGGCTTCTTTGTTCACCAGTGGCAGTGGGGAGTTTAGAGCAGCCTATCTATCCCTGGAGGAGTGTTCCCAGACAAGAATCTGGTAGTCTATTGGCCATTTTGGTCCAATTTCTAGCTCTTTCAAGTCCCCCTGTATAAAACCTGCTTTGGCGCTGTTTTTGCACTTGTTACTACTCAGCCAAGCTCCTCATGGTCCTGCAGAGTGGTGCTAGCAGCAGAGAGGCTAAAAGAGCAACTGCTAACCTGATAAAAGTGTTTTTTTCCTGCTACTACCTGGGCGACTGTCTGATCTAGCTAAACTGCAAGAATTTCTGCTTCTTTAACTGTTTTAAACTGTTTAAAGTTATTTTTGCACCTGCACTTTTAAAGTTTGTCCTGTTTGTTGCATATACCTGTTGAGGCTACACACTCAAGTGCGCTAGCCTGTGTTACATATTTATTGCATTTTCCTGCTGTTTGTTGCAAAAAAGAAAAAAAAAACAATTATCCTTGTTTCCCATCTTTCCTGACCTAGAGTAGTCCAAATACAGGCTTTGCTGTATTCTGGACTTTTGGAAAGTTCCTGTGTTGCCCATTTCCTTTCTTGGATAAAGGGAGGCTTCTTTGTTCACCAGTGGCAGTGGGGAGCTTAGAGCAGCCTATCTATCCCTGATGGAGTGTTCCCAGCACAAGAATCTGGTAGTCTATTGGCCGTCTTGGGCCATTTTCTAGCTCTTTCAAGTCCCCCTGTATAAAACCCACTTTGGCGCGGTTTTTGCGCTTGTTACTACTCAGCTAAGCTCCTCGTGGTCCTGCAGAGTGGTGCTAGCAGCAGAGAGGCTAAAAGAGCGAATGCTAACCCGATAAAAGTGTTTTTTTTCCTGCTACTACCTGGGCAACTGTCCGATCTAGCTAAACTGCAAGTATTTCTGCTTCTTGAACTGTTTTAAATTGTTTAAAGTTGTTTTTGCACCTGCACTTTTAAAGTTTGTCTGTTTGTTGCATTTACCTGTTGAGGCTACACGCTCAAGTGCGCTAGCCTGTGTTACATATTTATTGCATTTTTCTGTTGTTTGTTGCAAAAAAGAAAAAAAAAAAAAAAAAGTATCCTTGTTTCCCATCTTTCCTGACCTAGAGTAGTCCAAATACAGGCTTTGCTGTATTCTGGACTTTTGGAAAGTTCCTGTGTTGCCCATTTCTTTTCTTGGATAAAGGGAGGCTTCTTTGTTCACCAGTGGCAGTGGGGAGCTTAGAGCAGCCCATCTATCCCTGGAGGAGTATTACCAGCACAAGAATCTGGTAGTCTATTGGCCATCTTGGGCCAATTTCTAGCTCTTTCAAGTCCCCCTGTATAAAACCCACTTTGGCACGGCTTTGCGCAATTTTGCGCATAGCGCAGCATCAGGCAGCTCTGCTTAATTGGGTTTAAACCATTCTCGGCTCCACAAAGTCTGCTCTTCACGTTTTCCCTTAGAACTGATCTAGATCTCATAAAAAACACCCTATTCCTACTCTAAAGCCTGGCACTTGCTCACTAAAGCAATTATATAAGTCAGCACTAAAAATTAAAAGCACTACACCCTCACAAACTGCCTTTGAGTACCTTGTTCCCCATTGGCCCTTTTTTTCAATTATAAAGGAATTCCCAATACTATTCTAGCATGTCCAAAGGTCAGTTGTCAATCTCCTCTCCGGTCCAGCTGGTGAATCTGGGAATCTTGAGGCAATGTTACAACTGCCTCATGTACACAGACAACCCTCTCCTCCTCCCAACAAATTCCAACACATGTGAGAGATGCAACCATATAGCCAAACTGGAGGCTAAGCTCTTTCAACTCAGAAACCGCACTCACTACAATTCCAGTCTCACATAGATCTACCACGACAGCAAACCAAACACATAAACACACAAAAACATACTCGGAGGCTCTAAATAAAAATCTGCCTAAGCAGCAGAGACCTCCAAAGCAGACATCCAAGCAACCGCTACCCCAAAAGAAAACACGTGCAACACATAGCTCACAAAGCCAGTGTGCCAAACAGTCACAGCCCTTAAGGCTAAACAACACACCTGACACACTTGTAATAGGTGACTCTATCGTCAGGCACACTGACGTCCCACTCACCAGGCTGAACAAGGAGCAGGTCACAGTGAGCTGCCTGTGGGGTGCTAGGATCCGCCACATAACACAAGCACTCAGGTCACTCCAAGGCAAGTACAAATATGACTCAGTCATTGTCCATGCTGGTGTGAATGACCTGAGATGTACCTCCCTGGACTTCATGAAAAGAGACATAGAGGAGCTCTCTGAGCATGTAGCCCTGGCCGGTATGACCCTGACCTTGAGTAGCATCTTACCCTCACCAAGAATGATGCCACAATATGAAGACAAGATGATCAATTTCAACAATTGGCTTAAGTATTGGTGTCATTCAAAGGGGATTCAATGCCTGTCAGCCTGGGATAACATGCTCGACAAGCCACGATGCTTCGCTAGGGACAGCTTGCACCTGTCACCTCTGGGCTTTTGGATATTGGCAAAGGCTCTTACCACCCCCATAGTGCCTTTTTTAGGCAAGGCTCAAAAGACAAACCCACCTCCATAGGTATCACAAGGGATAAGAAACTAAGAGTAATGCTACTCAACGCCAAAAGTCTAAACCTCAAGATGCACGCACTCAAAACTCTCCTTAGCATGGAGAACATCGATATCTGTGCAGTAACAGAAACCTGTTTCAAGGCTCCCAAGAGCACCCCAGCACTACCAGGTTATATCTCATACCATGCTTTTCGGCCTCAAAACTTGGACCAAACCACAAAAGGAGGGGGAGTATCAATATTCGTCAAATATACCCACACCTCCAGGTTGGTGGCACAGCATGAAGTATCAGAGACTATCCATGTGCAACTAACAGTGGGTAAAACTTCCTTGCAGTTTATAGCCTGCTACAGACCACCCTACCAAACCCAGGAACCCCACTCGGCCTTCCTGAGAACACTGGAAAATATGAAGGTCTCTCCAAACACCATTATATTGGACGACTTCAATTACCCAAACATAGACTGGGAGCATTACTCTAGCTCCAACACCCTAGCCCAAAGGTTCCTAGAATTTATAAACTCAAATGCTATGGAACAACTTGTTACCACACCCACAAGAGGGGAAAACATACTGGACCTGAACATCAACAACATGGGGGCTCTATGTTCCAAACCAGAAGTGTATCCCTCACTGGTAAGATCAGACCATAAACTAATCTCACTGGATATTCACATCCCGACCCCACCCCCTGCCCAGAAAACCACAGTGAAAAACTTTTCTAAAGCAAATTTCACACTCCTCAAAACCGAGGTGGAATCCTTCAAAGCCCCCTTTATAAATGCATTCTATGAACACCTTCAGGAATGCATGGATCATGCAATCCCAAATAAAACCAAGACCCAATCCTCCAAAGGCAGGCGTCCTGTCTGGTGGACCCCAGCCATAAACAAACTATACATAGAAGGAGGAAGCTACTAAATGATAGGGCAAAATCCCAAAAAGGGAAGGCATCTCTGATCAATATTAGCAAAAAGCTACGGGCACTCATAAAATTGTCTAAGGCCAGCTTCGAGAGAAAAATTGCACAGGACACTAAGAATAATCACAAGGCTTTCTTTAGTTATGTTAGGAACCTCAGTGGGAATTCCCAGATATGCTCAGAATTAGTCCAAAATGACAAAAAATACACCGAACCCACAGACATTGTCAACATCCTAGCTGACAGGTTCAGCGCAAACTTCTGCCCCCCTCCCCACCAAAAGGGCAAATATCTATCCCAGCAGAGTGCTGCCCCACTGACATCTCAGATGCTCAGGTAAGAGCCGCTCTCTCCAAAGCACAAAACACTGCATCAATGGGACCAGACGGTGTCCCGGGCTGCGTCCTACATGATCTCCAAGAAGAGCTAAACCCAAACATAAAACTACTGTTCAATCTCAGCCTTACTACAGGATATGTACCCAAAGAGTGGCGTACAGCAACAGTGGTCCCTCTCCACAAAGGTGGTGCCTCAACAGATCCTGGAAACTATTGCCCCATAAGCCTGACTAGCTTGGTCTGCAAAGCTATGGAAAGGATCATCATGGACCTCATAAATAAAGATATTGGGGACCTACAGACACTGGATCCTACCCAGTTTGGCTTTGATAAGGGCAGATCCTGCCTCTTAAACCTGGTCGATTTCTTTGAAACAGTCACCAAGGCCATTGACGAGGGGAAGGTGGTCCACACAGCCTACCTGGACCTCACAAAAGCCTTCGATACAATACCCCACTCGGGCATTATAGATAAGCTCACCAGCTTAAATATAAACCCCTATGTCACTAGCTGGGTTGCAAACTGGACAGAACCCACATGGTTAGAATTGCTGGAGCCATGTCAGACTCCAAAACAGTTACAAGTGGCGTCCCACAAGGCTCAGTCCTGGGACCTCTCTTGTTCTGTATATATTTCTCGGAGGTACAGGCCAACATGGAAGGACTGTGGCTGACCAAGCTCACAGATGACTGCAAACTAGGCGCCATAATTGACTCTCCAGCTGACACAAGCATCCTACAAAAGGGCCTCATAGAAACAGACAATTGGTGCCAGAGCCATGGCCTCAAGCTAAACACCAAAAAGTGTATAGTCATCCCCTTTGGCAAAAACAAAGTGCCCACAAATTACCACATAGGTGGTAATCCATTAAGTACGGAAGAAGTAATTAGGGACCTGGGGACCCAAGTTGATAGCAATCTCTCATTTGGAAATCACGTGACCAAAGTGGTTAGAAAAACATTTTATATAGCCCACCTAATCATGAAGGGATTCACATCTAGATCAGGGGAGGTCATCGTGTTTACTCATCCCTCATCAGGCACATAATTGAGTACAATGCCCCTTTTGGGATGTACCTTACCAGACACCTGCAGCGACTGGAAAGACCCCAAAAGTACCTCACCAAGAGGATCAAAGAGCTCAAACAATGCTATATGCTGCCCAGTTAAAGAAACTCCAGCTCTACTCAGTGGCATACCGCCTGCTCAGCGGCGATCTGTGCCTGACGTATAACGTCATGTCCAACCCGGAATTAATGGACATGCTGCACCTCAGAAAATCCAAATCCCATCGAGCTACGCGCTTGAGAGACTTGAACCTCAGCACTGAAATAAATAGGACATGCTGGAGGGACAGATTCATAACCCAGAGGCTCCCTTCACTCTGGAATAAAATCCCAGTCCAGGTTAGGCAGAGTCCCTCATTGACTCTCTTCAAGAGGAATCTTGATGAGTGGATGGGAGATCATAGGTTTACCCCGGGTATCACTCACTGTTAGACAGAGGCACAGTATACTAACCTCGAAAAAGGGCATAGCAAAATTCATTTAAAATGGGTGGCGAAAGCCAAACACACTCTGGCTAGGCTTATAAATGCCCTAGGGCAGATAGCCTAGTATGAACCTATGAACATATAAACCAGATGATTCTGCTGTGAATACTATCTCTGACTCTCCCTCTAGTCTCATCTCTACTACTCAGGCTGCCATTACATCAGTGGAAACATGACTCACCAACAACCAGCTAATCTTGAATCCTAAAAAAACTCAATCTTTCACCCAAAAACTCTTAACCATCTCAAATCTGCTTTCAGTATACGGTCTCTCAATAAGACTCCAATAGTAGAAGAATCTAGCACCAAACTCTTACATTTGACTTGCACATT
The DNA here is from genome assembly GCF_019279795.1 of Protopterus annectens. NCBI lineage: Eukaryota > Metazoa > Chordata > Ceratodontiformes > Protopteridae > Protopterus > Protopterus annectens. The sequence goes on from NC_056732.1 coordinate 1,821,328,034, forward strand.
AACAACTGTATCAGGAAGACTCATCAGAAACTAGGGCTTCTATACAGAAACAAAGTTTCTTGCTCCCAAAGCTAAAGTAATCCTCTCTCATACCTACCTCCTACTCAGCCTACTACCTGGTTCTCAAATACTTACTAACTTTAACGCCATACTCCTAGCAAAACTTAACTCAATCTATAACACGGTAGCCAGATTCTCTGCCAAACATACTTATAAAACTCATCACTGTGTCTCACTTAAAGTGGCTGGAACTACCTAACCTGCTTGTTCTCTCAGCTTCAGATTATACACTCTATCCTATACCAACCTTTCTATTGCCTTAACATATCCTCCTTTATATCCCACAATTCTCCAACTAGATCACTCCGCAGCTCAGACTAAGACATATTATTTATCTATAAACCTAGGACTAATATCGGATGCAATCTATATAGCTACCATTGCCTGGAACAAGCTTCCACTTCAAATTCGATTACTAAAATCAACCAAAACAATTCAAAGCAGCTGCTAAGGAACACTTACAAACTAGAACATTAGCAAACATCTGTACAAACTATGAACAATTGTGACAATATTTAACAGTTTCCTTAATTTATTTCTAATTAAGAATTACTCTGTCTCTAAAAGAACAGAGATTCTGGATGAACATGCACAAAAAAATCCTAGCTGTAGCCAGGAAACGCCTGTTGTGTTGTCTCAGAGAATCATTCACCCATTTCACAGCACCCCCTTCATCAAATTACTGTCATTCCCGCATTTAGCTTTCAAAATCTCTCACCCTTTGAATTGATTGCTGAGGCCCAGATAACTGGCTTCAGTGTAGCCAAATTGTTTCCCCTTCAAAAATTACAGAGCCGTTATTTTATGTGTTAATCCTCTGTCACAGCTACAAAGATGATATTCCTTGATAAACAATTTATTTTTGGTACTTTTAAACAACTTTTTCAGCTTATTTCCAGTACTACAGTGTTCCTTTAAATCTTTCCCAGGATCACTGAACCAAGAAATGTCTTTGCTTAAACACACAGGCATGTGGAAATAACCTTTATTACAGGATGCTTATAGGTTCATAATAGGTTACTAGGCTAATTGCTCTAATGCCCTTACAAGCCTAGCCAAGTTCAACCATTACTCCCTTAAGGGTTTAGAGATATGGTCTATGTTATAAGTAGATCTAAATCAGCACCAACTGCTCCTATCCAAGAGGGATAGAGGTGAAACCCCTGGGGGGAATTTGCTGTTTCCCATCCAATCATCCAAGTTACACTTAAAAAGGGTTAACAAGAGGCTCTGGACTGGAAGCTTATTCCAGAATGTGACCATGTGAAAGCACTTACCTCTGTGCACGAATAAAGGACTTTGCTTTTATAATTTTTATGTGATTTTGGTATTCTTATGGTTCATGGTTGCCTATGCTACTACAACTTGGCTACATTATCTTGTTTTACTTTTTTGGTAGCAAGGCATTTGCTCCGCTTGGTGTTACTTTCTTCATTTTATATTTATCTTTCTTGTACAATGCTGACATCATTTGAGGACTCCATTTCTGCTCCCAGTTTGCAGTCATCAGCAAAATTTGTCAGCCACAGACCTTTTTTTGCCTGCACTTCTTTGAAGTAGATTCCAAACAACAGGGGCGCCAGCATTGATCCCTGCAGAATATCTCTGGTAACAGGACTGCTGGTTGAGGTGGAGTCCCCTATTTTGACTCTATGTGTTCTGTTGGTGAGCCATATTCCAACCCACCTGACAGTACATGGGTTGACCCCCTGCTGGGTGAGTTTTTCAATGATGCCAGAGGGATTGTGCCAAAGGCCTTAGCCAAGTCTAGGTAGGCAATATGCACAGATTTTCCTTCGTCCAGGGCTTTGGTGACAGACTTGAAGTTCACCAGTTCAATAGGCAGGCTCTCCCTTTAAAAAAAAACAAATTGGGTCGATTAAAGCATTTGAAGGTTTCCTATATCCTTGTTGATAATGTCCATGATGATTTTCTCCCCGCCCTTACAGATAAGGCTTGTAAGGCTAATGAGTCTATAGCTCCCAGGGTTGGTGGATGCAGCCCCCCTTATACAAGGGGATAACAGTTTTCCATTCAGCAGGGACAAAATCATTGCTTAGGCTGTGATTGAAAAGAGTAACTCCTGTTTTAAACCATGGAGAACGCAGCGTGGGATGTTATCAGGTCCTATAGATGCTGTGTTTTTGGCGCTGGAGAGAGCAGTTAATATGGGGTGGGGGGGAGCTATCATTGAACCTGTTCAATAGCAGGTTGGTTATTTCCACTGGTTCAGTATACGTGGTACCACTGACTACTAGTTCAGTGCAAATCGGGGCATTTCCTTTAAGGTTTCAGATGTAGCTAAAGAATTACTTATGGTTATCTTTAGCTAGGGATGCTAATCTAGAGTCATAGTTAGCTTTAGAGGACTTTACAAGATGTCTTAGTTGCTTGTTCGAGCTGAGAAGGTTGTGCTTCCAATTCTTAGATCGTTCCTTATTGCTCTTAAACAGCATTTTTTTCCTCTTATTATGTAGCATGTTTATGACGGATGTCCACCACACAGGCTTGCTTTTTCCTGAGGATCTTGCTTTGGTCCTATCAGGAATGGCTGAGTCAATACAATTGCATAGATGTTTATACAATGCATTGGTGTACATCCCAGTATAGTTGTCCTTGCCGTCAGTGGGGACAGGAGCTTTGAAGCTATTAATGCCTTCTTGTAGGAGGGTATAGTTGGCTTTGGAGAAGTTTTTTAGCCTAAATTCTCCTGGGATTAGGAGGTCTGATGTTATTGTTACTTCGAAAGAAACTGATTTATGATCAGACTTCACCAGAGAGAGCCATACACTTGTGGTGGTGTGCCGTTCTACCATGTTGGTGAGTACCAAATCTAGAATGTTTGGGCCCCTTGTGAAGGTAACAACTATCTGCTCCAAGGCATTTGAGTTAATGAAGTCCAAGAACTTTTGGGCAAGTGTGTTTGTACACATGCAATTTACTCAATCTATGGATGGGTAGTTAGAGTAATTCATAACCAGGGTGTTTGGTTGTATTTTGAGCGGCTCACGTAGATCCAAGTAGGCAGTGTGAGTATCATTGTTCATGGAGAGGGATCTATAGCTGACGATAACTTGGAGAGTGGTCTTTACTATAGTTATTTGCACATGGAATAGCTCTAGGGAATCATTTTGTTTAACCAATCTGGAGATGTATTTATCTTTGATGAATATTGATACACCTACTCCTTTAGTTTTCATGTGTTCATTTTGTGGTCTGAATGTGTGGAAGGCATTATATCTCGGTATGGCTGGGGTGCTCTCCGCGGCCTTGAATCAGGTCTCTGTGACTGCACAGGTGTCTGCATCCTCCAAGGTAAGGAGTGCTTCCAGTGAGTGCAGTTTTAGATTTTGACTCCTAAAGTTTAGCAGCATAACCTTAAGGTAATCTTTTGAGGACATTTTGTACATTGGAAATTTTGTTTTTATGACATTTGTCTAAAAAAGGCACTATGGGGAGGCCAGTAGCCGAAAAGCCCAGAGGTGACAGGTGAAGACCGTCTCTGGCAAAGCATTATGGTCTATCAACCATATCATCTTAAAGGTTAAGATGATATGGTTCTGATAACAGTTACCAGAACTGTAAACACAAAGACTTTCTTAGACTATTGTGTCTTAAAGGAGAAACAACATTCTTCATCCTAAGCTTAATATTTGGTTAGCTGTTCACCAAAAACATGCACAATTCCTTGAATGACGGAAAATTATACTTACATTGAAACCAAGGAGCCCTTGGAATCTTATAAATCCTGCTTTTTTTTTTTTTTTTTTTTTTTAAGTCAAGCTCAGAGCTTTTATAAAACAAAAAAAATACTCCTACATTCTGGTCAAGTAAATCAAAGTATCTGAGGTGTTTAATACTGTAAAAACAAGTAATAGAGCTAACATCTTAACTTGTCTGACAAAATCTTGCAGCCTTGACTACACCGTTTTCATAGTACTTCCTTTCTGATTTACTACTTTAGTTTCTTTCTGCCCAACATTCTTCTCTTAAAAAGACTAAGAAAATGTCCATTTGTTTCTTCTTGGTTGAAATATATATTTTTTTTTCAACTTTTTCCTTTAAATGTGGGCATGGAACTTAATTTAGTTTTTGGTGATGTAATTAATTGTTTGTATTTAATGAAGCAGTGTTGCTAGTACTTTGTCTGAAAAAGTTTACTTATGTCAGTAAATGAAAGCGCTAACATTTATTAATTGTGGCTCTGAGAATTTTTTTGCCTATTTGTGCTTCTTCTTGGATGCCCTGTAGTTGTTGAAAAGTCATCCTCTGTAATACTTGCAATCTATGATGATCCCTCGATACCCTTGTAAAACAACGGATAGAGTCTTTCCTCTTCATCTGCAGCAGCATACAAACTGTGATGGCTCTCCCAGGAGGATCACCCAGACATAGGCTGGATGCAATAACTCCTTCCACATCACAACTTCATTACATGATGCTCTGTTTTTTCTTGTTACTGATGAAAAATTATGATCATACCACACAGTTTTCACTACCTTTATTTCTTTTTCTTATCTTTTTTTTTGGAAGTCCGCAGTTTGGGAAAAATCGTTTTTTAAGCAAACCAAGTGGGGAGTAGAAAACTGATGATAGTGATTTTAAGATAAAAACTGATGCCAGTGAAACAGGTAATTCCGTTTATACTGTTAACGTGGACCTTAATAAGCCTATGATATGGATTCCCCTACTGTAACTGCTGACAAGCCCACTAGTCCAAAGTTAAACCCCCCCTATATCCCAAACTGGGTTGCACATTGGCTTTCTAATGGAACTCATCCAGTAAGGTCTGATTGGACCATCTTAACTAAAATGCTTGCCACTAGTGGTCTCCCTCAGGACTTTGTCCTCAGTCCCTCTCCCATCCTCATCTTCTCCCAAACATCTGATGGAAAATCAAAGGTCAGAGGTCTATGATAAATGAAGTCTGCAGATGACTGTAAGCTGGGTGCTATTACTGATAACATCCACAAGATACTCATATCCTCTAAGTGGGGGTTGCCAGGACCAGCATTTGCTATACAGACCATTGCCTTAAGCATAAAGTAAAAAAACGCAGCATCACACCATTTGGTACACAAGTCTATCCTACATTAATGGAGTCCTAGTTAAGGTGAACATTTTCATAGACGATATTGTATCCTTCAATCACGAGGGATCAGTTGCAGTTAGGAAATCATACCTTGTCCAATGAATTACCAAAGGTATATCTTCCATATCTAAGGATGTAATAATATCTCCTTAATTCCTCAGTCAACAATGCACTGTTTGGAATGTACTACTCCAAAACACAACACCCAACTAGAAAGAGTGCAACATTTTCTAAATAATCATGACTAAATGAATAACAACAAATTTACTCCTGGGATAAGCAGTATAGCTTTCATTGTGTAGGGTGGCAAATCCACCCAGTAAACACTCTAGTTTGCATAGCTAAGCTCTACATGGTCACACAGGCCATCAGTCCAGTAAGAACCTATAAACTTGTAATGAAAGGCCCTATCCTGCTTGACAGACTATGTATCCAATAAACTGGTAAAACCACCAACACCTGCTCCAAGGACCTAACTCTACATCAAAATATTAACAGAACTAGATGGCAGCATAGAGCTCTGTCTCAAAGGATCCCCTTACCTACGGAACAGGCCCTGATAGGTTCATAGGTTCATAGGTTCATAGGTTCATACTAGGCTATCTGCCCGAGGGCATTTATAAGCCTAGCCCATTGTTTTGTGGCTTACGCCACCCCTTTAGTATGGGGAACTATACCCATTATTTTGCTGTGCCTCTGTCGAGCAGTGACACTGAGGTAATTCCTGGGGTATATCTGCGATCTCCCATCCATTGGTCAAGATTTCTCTTGAACAAGGCCAGCGAGGTGCTCTGCCTCACATGTACCGGGATTTTGTTCCACAGCATAGGAGTCTTTGGGTGATGAATCTATCTCTCCAGCACGCCCTATTAATAGCGTGTCGAGGTTCAAGTCTCCGCCTTGTGGCTCTGATGGATCTAGATTTTTGAGGTGAAGCATATTCATCAAATCTGGGTTTGACATGGCCTTGTATGTTAGGCAAAGGTCACCTCTGAGCAAAGCGTTTACTGAATAGAGCTGGAGTTCTTTCAGTCGGGCAGCATAGGACAGATTTTGAGACCCTTTATCCTTTTGGTGAGGAACTTTTGTGGCCTCTCCAGCTGCTGCAAGTGTCGGGTCAGATACATTCAATGGGGCATTGTACTCAATCATTGGTCTGATGAGTGATGAGTAAAGGGAGACTATGACCTCCCTTGATCTAGATGAGAATCCCTTCATGATAAGGTGGGCAATGTAGAAGGACTTCCTAACTACTTTAGCTACATGGGTGTCGAATGACAGACTACTATCAACCTGGGTCCCCAGGTCCCTGATTACTTCTTTTCTGCTCAGTGAATTGCCACCTATTTACTAGCTACGGGTAACCTTGTATTTCCCAAGGGTATGACTATGCATTTTTGGCATTTAACTTTAGGACGTGGCTCTGGCACCAGTTAACCGACTCTGTGAGACCCTTCTGAAGGATATCTGTGTCAGATGTGTTTTCTACTATGGCGCCCAGTTTGCAGTCATCTGCAAACTTTGTCAGCCATAACCCTCCTGTGTTTGCTTGTACTTGAAAAGTAGATGCCAAACAAGAGTGGGCCCAGGACTGAGCCCTGTGGGACACCACTTGTGACAGGCTTTGAGTCTGACATGGCGCCAGCAACTCTGACCCTGTGGGTTCTGTCACTCAGCCAGTTTGCAACCCATCTTGTGATGTATGGGTTAACATTTAAGCTGATGAGTTTTTCAATGATACCCGAGTGGGTATTGTATCAAGGCCTTAGCCAGATCGAGGTAGGCTGTATGGACTGCCTTTCCCTCATCAATGGCTTTGGTGACTGTTTCAAAAAGTCAACCAAGTTTAAAAGGCATGATCTGCCTTTGACAAAGCCAAACTGGGTTGGATCCAAAGTCTGCAAATTCCCTATGTCTTTATTTATGAGGTCCATTATGATCCTCTCCATGGCTTTGCAGATAAGGCTTGTCAAGCTAATGGGCCGGTAATTTCCAGGGTCTGTGGAGGCACCGCCTTTGTGAAGTGGGACCACAGTTGCAGTGCGCCACTCCTGGGCACGTATCCAGAGGTAAGACTTTGATTAAACAGCTGTCCTAGCTGTGGGTTTAATTCCTCATTGAGTTCGTGGAGCACACAGCCGGGACACCATCGGGTCCCATGGATGCTGTGTTTTTGCTTTGGAGAGAGCAGTTCTCACTTGGGCGCTGGAGATGTTTGGGGGCTGCACTCATTTGGTATAGATATCTCTCCTTTGGGGAGGGGAGTTTGCACTGAACCTGTCAGCCAGTATGTTGGCAATGTCTGTAGGATCAGTAATCTTCACATCATTTTGAACTAGTTCTGAGCATATCTGGGAGTTTCCTCCTAGGTTTCTAACATAGCTAAAGAAGGCCTTATGATTGTCTTTTGAGTCTTTAGCTATTTTTCTCTCAAATTTGCTTTGGATGATTTTATGAGAGCTCTTAGTTTTTACTTATAGTGATCAAGGGTGTCTTACCTTTAAGGATTTTGCTCTATCTTGTAGTAGCTTCCTCCTTTTGTTGTAGAGTTTGTTTATGGCTGGGGTCCACCAGACTGGACGCTTGCCTTTGGTACAAAGAGTCTTTGTTTTGCTTGGGATTGCCTTATCCATGCAGTCCTGCAGGTGCTGGTAGAAGGCGTTTGTAAGTGATTCAGCGGCTTGAGTATTGTTTTCCGCCGGCTCGTTCATAGGATGATACTAGGCTACTGGCCTGAAGGCCCTTATAAGCCTAGTCAAGAATTTTGCCCATGTGCCCACAAAGTCAACTCCTGTTTCCCTGTCCAGTGGGACACTGTTGGGATCCCAGGGGTGTATTTTCTGTTTCTCATCCAGTCATCCAGGTTCCTCTTAAAGAGGGCTAGTGAGGTACTCTACTTGACATGGAGAAGGAGCCTATTCCACAGATGGGGGAGTCTTTGGGACACAAATCTATCCCACCAGTAACTTCTATTAATGTCACAGACCAGGTTGAAGCCTTGCATGTGGGTTGCATGAGTGGAGTTTGAAATACAGATATGCAGCAACTTCACCAAAGCTGGGTCTGAGACAGCCTTGTATGCCAGACACAGGTTGCCTCTGAACAGTCTGTATGAGACTGAGTAGAGGGACAGGGCTTTTAGCCTATCTGTATAGGATAGGTATTTGAGACCCTGGATTTTCCTGGGCAAGAACCTCTGTAGTCACTCCAGCTGCTGCATGTGCTTGGCAAGGTACATGCCAAAGGGGGCATTGCACTTGATAATGGGTTTGATAAGGGAGGAGTACAGGGATGTTATGACCTCCTTGTTCCTAGATGAAATACCCTTACATATGAGGTGGGCCATGAAGAAAGCCTTCCATACAATGGGGGTAATGTGGTGGTCAAACGTTAGGCTGCTAAAAACTTGGATTCTCAAGTCCCTTACAACTGACTGCATGATTAGTACACTGTTTTTCCCCAGAGGAAATGACGCATTTCTTGGCATTCAGTTTGAGGCCATGCTTCTGGCACCAGTCATTAGTTTGGGCAAGGCCCTCTTGAAGGATGTTCACATCACTAGGGGAATTTAAGACAACACCCAGCTTGCAGTCACCTGCAAACCTGGTCAGAAACAGACCACTGGTTTGAGCTTGAACCTCAGAAAAATATATCCCAAACAGAAGACCAATCTTTGGGGTATGCCGCTCATTATGGGTCTACTACTAGAGGTGGCTTACCCTATTCTGACTGAGTGGGTTCTATCAGTCAACCAGTTAGCTACCCATCTGGTAACATATAGGTTGATGCCTTTATCTATTATGCCCAAGTGGGGAATAGTGTTGAAGGCTTTGGCTAGATCAAGGTAGATGGTGTGCACCGTCTTCCCCTCGTCCATGGCTTTGGTGACTGTTTTGAAGAAGTTAACCAAGTTTAACACGCAAGAGCTCCCTTTGACAAAGCCATACTGTGTGGGATCAAGCATTTGGAGGTTGCCAATGTCCTTGTTTATAAGGTCCATGATAATGTGTTCCATGGCCTTGCATATCAGGCTAGTTAGGCTGATGGGGGCTGTAATTGCCTGGGTCAGTGGACACTCCACCTTTGTGTTGAGGGATGACAGTGGCTGTACTCCACTTGGCTGGGACAAAGCCAGTGCTCACGCTTTGGCTGAATGGGGTGCCTAATAGTGGTGAGAGCTCATGCCTGAGTTCATGTAGGATGTAGCCAGGGATGTTGTTGGGTCCCATGTAGACTCTATTGTTTGCTTTTGAGAGGCCATTAAAGGGGAGGAGGGACAGGCCCTTGGGATGTCCTGGCTTACTGATGGGGGGACGGAGGGGGTGAAGTTTTCATTAAACCTGTCTGCCAGCAGGTTGGCTATATCTACAGCGTTTGTGTATGTGGTGTTCTTGACCACCAGTTCAGCATCCTTAACTCTCAAAAACTGTTCTTTTTGAGTGGATGGTGATCTAAACATTCACCCCTAAGCTGAAACCTAAACATTAGACATGCAGTGGTGAAGTTTTAATGGTTTCCTGAACTGATTTGCCAAGTATGAACCTATAAAGAAGTTCACCTTAGCAGGAAGAAAACAGGACATCATCTATTGGCTGCAGTACTCCAGGTAGGTCCATGATGGCCAAATCTGGTCAGAAATCCTCTTCATCATCAACCCCTATTTTTTATTTTTCTACACTGGGTCAGGTATCACATCAAATGTTGTCATCTTTTTTGATTCAATGCCACTCTCAAACCTTCTTCAACAGTCATGCTTGACTGTCATAGGTCTTCTTTCATTTAGTCCAGCTATACATCCTTTTCCTGAATGCCCTTTGGTTCCTCTTGCTTTCATCCTGTCTGCCCCAAATAATCCTCACCAGACGGTCTTCAGTTTTCCTGCACATGTACCAGACCACCATAATCTGTTCTATTTGACTTTCTCAGCAACTAAACCTACTTTGTCTTCTGTTCTAATTGTTCATCTGTTTCACAGTGTGCATCCAACCAGGAACTTAATTTCCATCATCTCTAGCTTTTTCTGTTGCTCAACCTTTACTGCCCGGGTTTCTGTGCCATACGGTAACAATGATCGCAGCACAATTTTGTACATCTTACTTTTCAGCTTCTTTGGTATTCTTCTGTCACACACTACCCCTTACTCGCTGTGTCAGTTTTGCAGCCCCTTCAATTCTGACTTTGACCTCCTTATTCAGAATTCCCCTCAACCCAGCTGCCCCTCCCAGATACTTGAAGCTCTTAACCCCTGTTCCACTATTTCCCATTCTGCCTCAATTTTCATCTGCTTCTGACTTCCCCCATTTACTGCCAGGACAGCTGGCTTGTCTGTCCTCAGCTTCATCCAGTGTGCCTTCAGTTTTCCATTCAATTGCCCTATTAGAAATCCTGACTTTTGTAAAAAGTCAAGTCCTAACAGTTATTTAACTTGCCATGAACTAACATCTAATGACAGTTATTTAAATATGGTCTTTTAAAGTATAAATTCATGGTTTGAATTAATTCTTGGTCCAAACATGTTTGTGAAGATGAAAGCAGTTATTGTTATTAGTTTTAGTTTATTACACGTGGTCTTTTTATTTATTTTTACAGTTGTAGTTGCTTTTATACTTTCCCTGTAACTTTGTGACTGGAAAGGATTCCATTTAAGATCAAGGTCTTTCCTGCATTTGTGACACAGATTGAGAGCTCTGTCATGTCTCTCTATATATCCCTCAAGTGTTTTCTCATCAGGTCGTTTATATCTACATAGACCACTGTCATGTTATAATCATATTTGTCTACTATAAGGTTGTTGAGAGTCCTTGAAATGTCAGCTAGTTTGGCTCCTGAAAGACAGCTCTGTCAACCCGCTTTTATCCATCCTCATGACAGCAGCCTCAGTGTACCTGACTAAGGGATCACCAATTACTAGTACATTTTTATTTGTGTCTGACAAGTGTACCAATGGAGTAGATTTGGGATAATCTGGTGATTCATATCTCTCGTTATACCAATATGTGTTGTAGTGCTTTGTTTATGAAGCATCCATTCGTAAAGGGCCGTAGAAACATGGGCAGGACTTTTTTCACAGCCTCAGCATCTGATAATTTAGAGTAAGTTTGTGTAGAATGCTGTGTTACTGTGTGTTGTTCACATGTTGGGTTAGATTGTGAGACAGTGGCCTTCAGTTTAGTTAAGTACTTGAATCTCTCACAAATAGGCAGTGTTGACCTAATGCAATAATTTATATTTGTGACCATCAGTCACTTCCTACACTGCCTGAGTATACCAAGAGCTATGAGGTTGGCAACGAAGGCAGGACTAGATTGTGGATCCTCCATTTTAGTCCAAGGTACAAGATCGAAGGGGCTCTAAAATAGTTCTACATTTATACTATCTAATATAACAAAAATAGAGTTAATTGTAAATTAGCACTAAAACTGCTGTTATAGTTATGATTTCTTAAAATAATGAAATAGTTAAACGTGAACAAATAACAATAATTATCCATTTGTTAACCAGGTAGCCCACTGGACATGGTGTCCCTTTTCAGAGGTAACATGACAGCAATATCTAGTTAAGTGACCTGGTCAAGGTCAGACAGAAGGCAAATGAGGGCTGAAGGAATCAAACCCCAAACCCTCTATCACAGAAACTACAGCTCACAGACTGGATATATTAAATATAAAACCAGGAGCTAAAGTGAATGAATGAATGAAGTGGATGTATTTAGCACCAAAATTATGTTATTGATTTGATACTTAAACTTATTTAATAGTTGAATTTTAACAAACAACTATAACAGTATGTTATAATAATCCATATTAATCAGCTTATACACACAGTTTAAGTTGCTACACTTCTGGTTCTTCAATATTTAAGGTTCTTAGGACAGAAACCAAAACTGAAAGTACCTGCATGTATCAAATGATCTGCTGTGAGAGAATTGATCAGAGAAGTTAAACTGAGAGACACAACAGAGAAAAAAGCTAGAGCTTTAGCCAGTAATGACTGCCTCTCCGAAACAGCTGCAGCATAATATTCCCCATAACAGAAAAATCAGTTCTGGCCAAGAGATACTTAAAGAACAACTAACTTTGTATGTAACTATTGATTAAAAAAGACAGTATTCAGTAGTTTTCAGTGTGATCATTAAAAACAAGCAAAGGGATAGTGAAACAAGTAAGTCATGTAAATTCCTTTGACTTAGCCAATGGTGTAATGAAGTAAAAAATACGGGTTCTTCAAGTATTTTGACAGCAATAACAAATACAAAGGGAAAAGTCATTGCAAATAAAATTATGTACAACTAGTTAATGCAAATTGTGACTTTTAAAATTGTACAACAATTGCAGAAAAAGGGAAGCAAAAGTTTAAAACAGTAATAAAACGACAACTACAATGTTAGAAAACAAATGTGCACATACAGTGATTTGGGCGCTTTAGGAAGTCCTAAACTGCAAGGGAAGTGCATACTGTTAAATGGGAAGTAAACTTCAAAACAATCAAATTCATGCTTTTGAATCAGTACTGGAGCCAGTTATAAACAGAGGGCAGAACTGTATTTCAGAAAAGCTTTCTAAAGTCCAGAAAACAACTTCCAAAATGTACATTTTTTCAGTGTTGTTAAAGATTTTGAAATAAATGTATAGACTGTTAATACCACCCAAGCCAGTTGAGAGAGGGAACAAGAGTGTGTGCATATAGGGAAAGAGAGAGGGGAAAAAATCAGGTAACAAACCCACTGGTTGATTAGTTGATGTCAGTTACAGTGAGACAGATGGTATGATGCAAACGTGCCTAGGAACCTAAGTCACTGATACACGGCACCACAACATCTATTTGCCAGCGGCTGTAGGGGATCCAACCATCTGCAATAAAAACATTTTGATGGGCATGCTGGTTGGGACTTAGGGTTCAAGGGCATCGTACTAAGAAATGACAATGTGGGAGCCCTGTGCTCGTATACACACACACACACACACACACACACACACACATTAATACAAACTTGCAAGAGTGTAATATAACAAAATAAGAACACAGTTTTACCATAACTGGAAAACAAATCATTTTAGAGTTTTTATTTATGGATTAACTCATACTGCCTCTTTAAAGCAAATAATTTAATTCTAAAAACATTTGTACTACACCCTCCCAGCACATTCTGTATCCCTTGCCAGCTTCACAGTACTGCAATCCTGGTTCTATCCAACAGAGCAAACTGCATATTTCACAAATAAAAGAACATTCTATAGGATTAAAAAAAAAAGTAAAATCACCCACTTCCCTATCAGTGTCATCTGCATTGCTCACAGAAACATACATTAACGTTGTCTCAAGAATTTTGCATTATTTGAATTAGACGCACAAAAGGTGTCTGTAGACATTAAGCAGATTTTGTCATCAGCAAACAAGTTCCTACCTCTAACATCATGATCCCTGGTTCAGCCTCCAAGTGTTGTTTGTAAGGACTAACAGACTGACAAATGAAAAAAAAAAACAGACACATAAATCCAGATACTTCTGAAACTGCCTGCACAACTACCAAGCTTTTCCTTCAACAACTTTGGAGGAACCTGGCCCTTAACTTCCTGTTCATCTTTGAAATGATTCCCTGCACCAGGTTTGTGATTAATATTCATGACATAAAGCTGGGATGAATGTATAGGGGGAGGAATTTGTTTAAATATTTATTGAGAGAGGAGGTGCATAAAGCTTTCAGCCCACTCAGCTAAGGAAAGTATGCTGCACTTAGTTTAGATCTACTCACATTCATAGCTCTAAGCCTTTCATCTCCAAAATTGGAGACAAATCCAGAAATAATCAGAACAGAGAGACTTCTGAGAATATTAGTACTATTATTAACTAGAGGAATTGACAGAATATAACCACCTCTTCTTTCAAAATGGCCAGTTTTTAGGAAAACGTAGGAGCAACAAATAAAAGTTTGAGTCAAAATCAGGCATGGCTGAGTGGTATGCATGTTCTGTATATTTACATTTTCCTACTGTTACTGTTTGAGATGCTTTATCATATTAGGATCAGTGTGAACAGTTATCAGGAGGTCTTAATGTTGGTACAGATTACAAATCTGCACAAGGAGTTCTCTTCAGTCTTCATACTGTACTGTACTGTATAAAAAAAGCAAGGCTCACTGCCCTTTGTGGCAGGCTGATGTGTAGCTGTATGATAAGCTGTCTAAGGAATACAACAGAAAGGTGTGCTACGTGTAGCTGTATGATAAGCTGTCTAAGGAATACAACAGACAGGTGTGCTACTGTGCTGTGTATTTTTCCTTCATCTACCACTGATCAGAGAAACATAGGATTCTAGCAACATATGAGGACCATTTGTCCGATATTGTCTGCACCTTTCTCTTCCTTCTGTAAAAGTTGCAGATATTTCATCTTGTATCCCCCATAAAGTACAGTTGTATAAGATCTTACCATAACGGCAGAGGCCCTTCTCTTTACTGCTGCAGTATTCTTTACAACAAAGATCTCCTGCCAAGGGCAGCCCAATGTCTGACCAGTATACCAAAGCCGTTAGGTTGCCTATGGTATGCTATATGTCACACATGTGCTCCCAGCATATCGCATAAAGGTGACATCAGACATATCCTCAGAACTGAGAGCCCCAGTAAGAATACCAGTCCAAAGAGTAGAGAGGTAACAAGCATATCCAGGGGAGAAAAGAACCAGGGAGAGGAGGGAGGGTGTGAATACTGCAACATTGAAGACAAGGATATCTACCGATATGGTAAGATCTTACACAACTGTACTATGTCCTTCCATTTCACTGTTGCAGTACAATAGGCAGAGTGCAAAAGCTCAGGAAGACGAGAGGGAGGAGGAAGGACCAGCAGAGCCTCTAGGAATCCATGAAGGATGGCCCTAGCAAAGCTAGCTGTAGCTCTGGATATCACACCCAACTTACAGTGCTTGGTAAATGTATGCACAGAAGTCCAGGTGGTTGCCTCAAGAACAGAGTTAGTATCGAAACCCTTGAAAAAATAACCAGAAGAAGCCACAGCCTACTAGAATGAGCCTTAACACAAGAAGAAAGGGTCTTTATTTCTTTATTTTTCTTTATTTACATTTGTTGACCGGGAGTGTCCGACTGGACGTAGGTCCATTTTCAGAGGAGGCCCGGGGAGAAAAGCTCCAAAGTTAAAATAAACAGACAGTAGTTACATTGGATTACATAGCGATTAACAATTTGATTAACATAGCAATTAATTACAAACATATTTACAGATGAAGAACATAGTACATCAGTAGACAACTAGAATCTTTATCTGCGAAGTACATAACAGACATTAACAAAAGTTAGACTAAGAAGTTCCTGCTGTACAATAAGTACTAGGCTTATGAGCATCTGAGCTTGCTATAATCAAGGTAGTTAGTGGGGTGGAATGAAAGGTAGTGGTTGGATGGGGTGGCAGTTGCAAGGGCATAGCCAGCATGTTTTTAGGTGTACTTTTAGTAAAGTTTTGAAGTGGGTGCATGATGGTATGGAGGTAATTGTGGGTGGGAGGGAGTTCCATAATTTGGCTATGGCGCAAGAGAATAGTGCTTCACCAGCAGAGTTATTGGCTTTAGTGATCTGCAAGTGATTTTTGTTGCTGGATCTTAGTGGTCTGGTGGTGCGATAGGGTTGGAGTAGATTCTGGAGGGATGGGACATTTAGTGGATGGTTTACTAGTTTGTGGGCGAGTGAGAGTTGATACCATTGAAGGAGGTGAGGGAGTTCAAGCCAGCCCAGTTCAGCAAGTGAGAGACAATGGTGACTATGGTAGGATGCCCCTGTGGCAAATTTGGCGATTTTGTCGTAGCAGGTCTCTAGCTTGTTTAGATCACATTGCCTTAGGTTGGTATATATTGGAGAGGCATAAAGTAGGCTGGAGATAAGGTGGGAATTTGCTATTGAAATCTTTGCTGCTTTGGTGAGAAGTTGCTTATTTCTGTATAACACTCCTAGTTTTTTGTGGACTTTTTTTATGGTCATGGATATGCGAATGCCAAATTTTAGTTTACTGTCTATTTTCACTCCCAGTAATTTGCTGTGATGATAAAGTGAAAGTTGTTTTGAGTATGTTTGGTGGGTTGGAAGATGAGTAGTTTAGTTTTGTTTGGGTCGAGTATTAATTGGGCATTGGATAACCAAGTTTCAACAGAGGAAAAGGCTTCCTGTGTGACTTTTTGCAGTTTGGGTAGGGACTGGGCTGAGCAGATGATGGCCGAGTCATCTGCGTATTGTATGAGTGCGCCATGTTTGGTGGCAGAGGCTAGATTATTGGTGAAAACAGAGAAGAGTAGGGGTCCAAGAATGGATCCTTGGGGAACCCCTATGGAGACAGGTAGTTGGTGAGATATGCCATTCTGCCATACAACAGATTGTTGACGGTCAGACAGGTAACTCTGAAACCAGTTGGTGACTGATTGAGAGAAGGATAGGTTACTGAGGACAGCAATGAGTCGTTTGTGTGGGACCATGTCAAATGCCTTAGATAGGTCTAGGAAAGTAGCAGAGGAGAGATAGCCATTGTTTTTATGCTGAAGGATAGTGTTAGTAAAGGAGAGTAAGGCAGTGGTGGTGCTATGGTTTGGTCGGAAACCATGCTGAGTATTGGAAAGGAGGTTGTTAGTAAGGAGGTAGTCTGAGACCTGAGAGTGTATGCATCTCTCTAGTATTTTAGAGACTGGAGAGAGAATAGCTATGGGGCAGTAATTGGTTAGTTCTGTGGAGGGGACGCCTTTGTGGAGGGGATTTATATGTGATACTTTCCACAGTGTGGGAACGTAACTTCCTGACAGAAATCGGTTAATCAAGATGGATACTTGGTAGGCCAGAGCATCAGCTGTGATTTGTAGGTATTCACTTGGGAGGTTGTCTGCTGCTAATTTGGTGGGCTTAAGTTTAGTTAAGAGTTTTTTTATGTTGGAGGTAGGTACAGGAGAAAAAGAGAAAGCAGTGGGGAGATTACTAGTTGAAGGTGTGGGTTGGAGGGGAGGGGGGTTGGTTTTAGCTAGTGATAGTATGATTTGTGTGAAGTGTGTGTTGAATGAGGTAGCAATATTTTAGGAGAAGTGAGGGATGTTAGGAGGAGGGGTACTGACTTTACCTGGGTGGAGGATGGAGTTTATGGAGTACCAGAATTGTTCGGGGCTGTGTTGGGAGGAGTCTAGGGCAGACTGGTAGTATTGGAATTTGCCCTGTTTTATTAGCTTTTTGACTCTATTGCGTAGTTCTAGGAATTTCTGTCTAGTTGAGGGGGTTTTGGTTTTGCGCCAGTGCTCCCAGGCTTTATCCCTGTTTTTCATTTCTGACTTAGTGGTTTTCTGTATCGATGGGGAGGGTTGTGCTTTGGTTCTGGAAAGTCTTATGGGGGCATGGTAATTTAGGATGCTCAGGAAGGTAGTATTAAAATATTCAACTGCGTCATCAAGACTGAGGTACTTTAGAGGATGCCAGTTACATTCTTTGAGGGATGAGATGAATGTGAGTGGGTTAAAGTTTAGTTTTTTACGTATTTGACGGTAGATGACAGGTTTAGCTAGGTATAGGTATTTTTTGAGTTGGAATGTTGGGAAGTGATCACTGAGGCTATCTGATAAGCAGCCTGTTATATATTACTGGGGGCTCTTACTGACTAGTATCCAATCCAGGGTAGTGTGCTTGCTGGAGTTTTTATTTATCCTGGTTGGCAACTGGACTAGTTGGGTGAAGCCATGAAGGTTTACATGATGGGTTGGGATGGTTGCCAGAACAGGACTGCCAGTCATTATTGAAATCATCTAAAATTATAGTTTCTTGCGGGAGATGGTGGGTAGACCAGCTGAAGAGGTTTTCCAATGGAAGGATGTTCTGGCCAGGTGGGAAGTAGCATCCAATTATGTTGATGGTTTTGTTTTGGTTTATTTTGAGGTTGGTATATATTATTTCTTCATTGCCTATTTGTGGAGCTGATGATTTTAAGATCTGGATGTTTAGATGCTGTTTAAATATTATAGCTACACTGCCTCCTTTCTTGTTTAGTCGGTCTACTCTTAATATGCCGTAACCGGTAGGGAGTATTTGCTCACTGGTAATGTGAGGTTTTAGCCAGGTTTCTGTCAGGATGACTATATTTGGGGAGTACACGTCTATTGTGGCATGGAGTTCATGGACTTTCTTGGATATACTTCTAATATTTAGGCTTAGTAGAAGGAAGTCACTTGGCTTTCTATTGGCTGTGATATGGGAGAAGTTGTGGTTTCTAGTCTGATTATGAGGATTGGGGTTGGAGATGGTAGGGCCAGGATTGGGGTGGATGTCTCCACTTAGGGCAAGTTTTGATATGCATGAGGTTATTAGTTTTCTCAGTTTTTGAATGTGTTTGATTATTAGGGAAACTTTATGATTGTGCTCTGTGGGTAATAGGTATGGTGGGAGGGTTACTATGTTAAGTTGTAGGGATGCTTTACATTTGAGTAATATAGTTGGTAGAATATGTGAGGGGTGCATAGAGATAGTTCTTGAGTTGGTGGGAGGGGTGCTGAGTGAGGGTGAGACGAGTGGTGGTGTGAGTAGTAGTACAGTGGTAATGGTTGAGTGGGGGAATGATGGAGCTTTGATAGGATGTAAGATATGCAAGGAGAGTGCATGCAGTGAGCACAGGTAAGGTATGCTTGTACATGTTAGTTGAGGAGGTGTGATAGCAGTGGGAAGATGGAGGAGAGAGTTTTGGGTTAGTAATGTGGTTGGCTATTGGAAAGATGGGAGGGGTTTGTGACTGTAGTAAAGGTAGGACCACTGGGGGGTGGGAGGAGATAGGGGGCAGGGTGGGGAGCGGAGCGGGTAGAGACCCTGTTAGTAGCTCTTATGAGGGGCTGGAAACAATCAGGTAACAGAGTAAACTGGCAAATGAACATATGAGAGTGACAAAGGGTGGTTGTAGTTTTAAAAATGGTGCCTGCCACAGGTAATATTTATTAACTTTGGGATTGGCTTAAGGTAATAAACAGGGAAGGGGGAGGGGGAGAACGGGCAATTCTTTTGTACTGCTGCTAATAAGCCAAAGCAAATACAAGTTAGTATTTAAGAAACAATCAGAATTGACCAAGGACTGCTCTGAAACTGTAAGTCATTTCTTAACCATTTCTCAGGTGGAAGAACAGAATAACCTTGTATCAGTAGGCTACTGTGGTCTCAGTTTAAATTAACAAAGACACAGTATTGATCAGTTATGAATACTATTTGCTAACAAAAGGGAATAAGAGAGAAAGTGGAAGATGAGTGTGTGTGTGTGTGTGGGGGGGGGGGGTGCGGGTGCTGCTTACAAGCCAAAGCAGAGTGCTCTCCAGGGGAAAAATGAATATTGGCTCAAACAGGTAGACACATACTCAAAGTTAACTTTAGCTGTTTGCAGACAGTTCAGACCCGGACTGCGCTTTTCTTATAACAATGATAAAGGTGGTACCGCAGTTGAATACTTAAGAGTGGTGTTAGGTTAAAAGTTAACTTTAGCTGTTTGCAGACAGTTCAGATCCGGACTGCGCTTTTCTTATAAGAATGATAAAGGTGGTACCGCAGTTGAATACTTAAGAGTGGTGTTAGGTTCAAAGTGAAGTTTAGCTGTTTGCAGACAGTTCAGACCTGGACTGCGCTCTTCTTATAAGAATGATAAAGGTGGTACCACAGTTGAATACGTAAGAGTGGTGTTAGGTTCAAAGTTAACTTTAGCTGTTTGCAGACAGTTCAGACCCGGACTGCGCTCTTCTTATAAGAATGATAAAGGTGGTACCGCAGTTGAATACGTAAGAGTGGTGTTAGGTTCAAAGTTAACTGTAGCTGTTTGCAGACAGTTCAGACCCGGACTGCGCTCTTCTTATAAGAATGATAAAGGTGGTACCGCAGTTGAATACGTAAGAGTGGTGTTAGGTTCAAAGTTAACTTTAGCTGTTTGCAGACAGTTCAGACCCGGACTGCGCTCTTATAAGAATGATAAAGGTGGTACCGCAGTTGAATACGTAAGAGTGGTGTTAGGTTCAAAGTTAACTTTAGCTGTTTGCAGACAGTTCAGACCCGGACTGCGCTCTTCTTATAAGAATGATAAAGGTGGTACCACAGTTGAATATGTAAGAGTGGGTCTTGCCATGAAAAGAATAACAAAAAGAGATGGCTATAGAAATCCAAGAAGAAATAGTTTGTTTGGACACACACAAAAGGATCTAGGATGGAAGGAAACAAAGTGGTGATAAGATTTATGAAAAGTCTTAGTTTTTCACAAATAAAATCTGAGTTGCCTATGCACATCTAAAGTCAGTAGCAACATTTCACTAGCAGAATGTGGAGAAGGGAAAAAGTGAGAAAGTGAACAGACTGATTAAGAGACATCTCATTCACCACTTTGGGCATAAAACAAGGATCAGTACAAAAAGAAACCCCATCCTTATGGAACACTAGAAAAGGAGGGGAAGCCATAAAGGCTTGAAGCTTAAACCCATCTAGCAGAAGTAATGGCTAACAAAAGTGCAGTCTTCCAAAAACAATACTGTAAGGAAGCTGAAGCTGCAGGCTCAAAAGAAGCATGGGTCAATTTTTCCAAAACAAAATTAAGATCCTAAAGAGGAGGGACAGGTTTCCTGGGAAGTCTAATATGAAGGATGCTTTTAAGAAACTGTTTAGCCACAAATCTAGAAGCTAAAGGAGGTGATAAAGGCAGACAAGCAGAAATAGCTGATAAGTGGGCCTTAACAAAAGAATAAGCCAACCCAGTACTGAGCAATTCACACAAATTAGAGAGAATCAAATGAACATCCACAGAAAGAGTATCCAGGTTATGAGAAAGACACCAAACAGAAAACCTCTTCCATTTGGATAAGTAGGATTTCCTAGTTTTGGGCTTCCTGGCCTCCTGCAGGATCCTAAGCATGTGCTCAGAAAAATGGTGTCTGTATGGAATCAAAATCCTATAACTAGCAGTCTCAGTTGAAGAATGAACAGATGGGGATGGATGAGAGATCCCTTGTCTTTTCTGAGTAGATCCACCCTGTGAGGTAACTTGTGATGATTGCCCTTGGCTAGGTCCACCCTGTGAGGTAACTTGTGATGATTGCCCTTGCTTAGGTCCACCCTGTGAGGTAACTTGGGATGATTGCCCTTGGCTAGGTCCACCCTGTGAGGTAACTTGTGATGATTGCCCTTGGCTAAATGCAGAAAAAGAGGGAATCAATGCTGCCTTGGCCAAAAGGACATCACCAGCAAGATTTTGGGATTATCACATTGTATTTTAACAGGACTTTTGGAATGATAGGAAGGAAGCTAAGGCATAAAGAAACATACCCATCCAGGAAAAAGAGACGGCATCCATCTTCCAAACCAGAGGACTTGGGACTCTGGTACAAAAAAGGAAGTTGTCCTTTCACAGGAGAGGCAAAAAGATCTACTTGAGGAGTACTTCACTGATGAACAATTCCCAGAAACACATCCCTGTACAGCATCCACTTGTGGGATTGTGCTATGGACCTTCTCAGAGTGTCTGCCACAACGTTATGGCTTGAAGGAATGTAAACTGGCTGAAGTGTCACATGATACTGGATATCTAAGTCCCATGCTAGAAGTGCCATCCTGCATAGAAGGTAAGGTCTCATCCCCCCCTTGATTGTTGACTTACCACATCACTGTGGTATTGTCTGCAAGCACCTTGAGATGTCCTGGGGAGAAGAGAGGGTGGAATACCTGAAGAGCTCTCATCTCTTTGACACAGATGAGGTGACCAAGCCCCCTGCACCTTCAGAGAGCTGAAGTATGCCCCCAGCCCACATCTTTCTGTAAATCATCTGTGAACAGCTCCTGAGCAAGAAAAGGGATTTGAAAGAAGAGCCCTATTGAGAGTCAGCTGCTGAATCCACCACTAAAATGTCAGCTTCAGACATGGAAGAAAAGGAATTAAGTAGTCAAGAGGGATGCGAATGCTGAAGCCAAACTGACTTCAGAAACCACTAAAATTTCTCATATGGAGTTTGGCAATAGGGAACATAAGAATGGTGGAGGCCATAAACCCTAGAGCTCTCAGAAACTCCCTGGCTATGATAGAGGCCAGAGGAATAAGGGACTGAAAGAAAGAAATTAGAATTAAAGCCATGGGAGGAGGCATGGGTGCTAGCACTGGAAAGGTCTGGATCCTGCACTCTAGAAATACATGATCCTGAGAAGGAGTGAGAAAGGACTTTTGGAAATTTACAGTGAACCTTAGTCTTTGCAAAAGGGAAATGGCAAAGTGCAGATGCTGCAGAAGAATCTCTGAAGAAGATGGCTGAAAAAGAAGATCGTCTAAGTAGGAAAAACATGTATCCCCTTAGTCTGCAAAAAACAATTAAAGGAGCAAGGCATTTGGTGAATATGCTTGGGGCAGTAAAGAAGCCAAAAGGCAAAGCAGAGAACTGAAAATGCCAGGAAGCAACAGAGAAATGTAAAAAAGCAGCCACTGAACCAAATAAAGCCTTGTTCAAGGGAGCGTCCATGAGTTTTGACTTAATGTCATCAGGGAGAGGCTGTAGCCTGAGCCAGGAATATTTCCGGATGACAGAACCTGAGGCTGTAGCCTTGATGAAGCCTCCACTGCATCATAACTACACTTAATAGAGTGTTTAGTTACCTGACTGCAGGAATTTAACAGACTAGAGACTTTAGCCTTAGCAGGGGAATCAGAGAGGTCACACAATTGCTTAACAGCATCAGAAAGAAGGGCCAAAGAATATTTGACCATATGTTTGGTAGTTAATGGCTCTCACTGCTAAAGTGGCAGACGTATATGCTTTTTTGCACAGTCTTTCCATTAATTTGCTCTCTTTATCTGAGGGAAGGAGGGAAATGGAGGGGAGAAGTTTGCAAGGCTTATCTGCAGCCACAGAAATTGTAGAAGGTTCTGCAGAAGGGGCCTTGAAGAGGAATTTAGCATCTTCAGGGACTTTGTAAAATTTGTCTGGTCAGTTTGGAGATGGGGTTGAGAATCTGGGGCCTTAGAGGCAGCCAGAAAGGCATCTAAAAAGGCAGGATGCACAGGGGGAACTGCAGATAAATTAGGAGACTCCATTTGTAAAAGGTCATAATACCTCTTTTGAGTTTCTGTAACCTGACTGCAGTCCCACTTGAAAAAGTCCTTCATTTGCACTATAGTTTCGCCAAAGGTAATGTCTTGGGAATCCATTCCATTAGACTCCTCCTCTGGAGAGGCATACCCCAGAGGGGAGGCAATTTGGGATGTGTAAGTGTGGGATTCATCCTCTGAAGAATCCTCCTCTTCAGAGGAAAGATCAGTTATTCGTTTACTTTTGGGAGTAGAAACTGAAGTGGAGTGGGCAGGGGTAGAGGCCTGGTGTAATGCAAGGAAGGCATTAAATAGGCCCTGAGAAAAGGCCTGCCAGTCAGGTGCCTTGAAGGATGGAACGGATGGTTGAGGAAGAGCAATATGGTTTGATTTTTGCTTTTTCTTTTTGATTATATCTGACCTAGATGTGTCAGTGATGCAATGCAGGAAAGGAGGGCCAGACAGTGGGCAGCACTCCACAACATCAGAGATAATGTCTTCGCGGACGATGATTTGGGAAACCCCATGTGGGCCCTTGGAAATGATAAGCCTATGTCCCCACTCCCCCACCGCGCCTGAGTCAGACACCTCATGTTATGGACACAGCAGCATATGAACAGAATGACATACCAGGAATCCTGAGTAATCTTTAACCAAAGAGGAAGGGAAAGTGAAAGAGGAACATGGCTGAAAAGAACAGGATAGTCAGACTGCACCTGGTTTGTCAGGAAAGGAAGACTTCTGTGATAAAGGAGTCTGGGTGGCTTTAGCAGGAGGAGCCTGTTTACTATCTTTCTTACACTTGGGAGGGGGACTAGACTGCCTACAAACAAAAGTCAACTTATTACGATAATTCTTTTGAAATGTAGGTGCATAAGACACAAAGACATGTTTAAATTCCTGTAAAGCCTTGCTCTTATTTTTATCTTATTATTTGTCATTTGTTAACCGGGTTAGTAGAACTGGGCAGCAGCCCTTTTTCAGTGGAGGCCCAAAGAGAAAAGCTACAAATAGTACAAGTAACAAAGTAAACATGCGGTGTGGCAGAGTTTAAACCTAAAACAAAAACAAAAATAAAATATAACATTACAAATGGTCAGTAAAATTATGAAACTATGATATGTCTAAGAGTAAGATGAAAAACATGCTTGAAATATTCAAATAAGTCGAGCATAACAGAGTGCATATTACATAAAATATTTATCAGGATACATAAAGTATTGATCAGTTTGCAAAACAGAGAGAACAAAATGTATTGCAAATGTTGACTCTATACAGGACATGGTCCACAGCAAAGAGCTGATATACCAGACTACAGCTCTGGAAGGTGTAACAACTACTATTAGTAGCCTTTTTAGTAGCAGAGGGAGGAGGGAGGAGGAAGAAATGGTTGCTACAGCAGTATTAGAGAAGAGGAGGAGGCTTAAATTGGGTCATTGCATGGGCACGTCCATGATATGTGGGAGAATCCTTTAGTGTTGTTTTGAAAGAGATAGGGTTAGAGATCTGTCTAACACTTGATGGTACATTATTCCAGGCATTTTCTACTGAGTAGGTATAGAGTAGTTTACCAATATTTTTACTGGGCTTAAAGACTTGCAAAATATGCTGTTGGGAGCTACAGAGAGACAAGCAGCTACCACAAATAAGTGCGTGTTATCTAAAACAGCATCCAACAACTTAGTGTTATCATCAACAGGCAAAGGTTGAAGCTGAAGCCAGTGATACCTGCTCATCACAGAACTAAAAGCAGCAACTGTAGAAGAAGCATTATCTGCATCATAACTAAACTTACTGCCAGGGCAGGCCACCTGAGAGGAAGTCCCTAACATGAAAAGAGCAGAAGGCTTACCTGCAGAACTAGGAAGGCTAGAAAATTATCTGACAGGCCTGATAAAGGAGAGCCAAAAGATGTAGGTATACACCTTGTTACCCAGCCTTTCCATGGTTCTGCTGTCATTATCAGAAGGAAGCAGCTTAGAGGAAGGCAGTAACTGAGAGGGCTTGTCAGGTGCCACAGGCAACACAGACGGGTCAGCAGAAGGGCATCTATAAAGTAACTTGCAATCATCAGGCACCCTATAAAACCTATCCGTTTTTTGGGGGGGCTGGGAATCTGTGGCCTGAGACTTAGTAGAAAAGGCATCCAACAAGGTAGCCAAAATAGGACGGACAGTCAAAGTCTAGGAGAATCCATTTGCAGAAGTTCATAATAACTCTTGTGGACCTCAGAAACCTGGACACAATCCCATTTAAAAAACTCCATCATTCTGGAAATAGTACCCCTCCTCAAGGGAGCTTCGTAACTGGTTGACTTCTCTTCCCAAGAAGCACACAGTCTAAAGGAGACAGAATTTCAGAAGAACAAGCAAGAGATTCCTTATCACAATCCTACTCCTCCTTGCAGGAATCCTGTTCTCTAGGTCTTTTAAGAGGAGTGGAAGAGTAATGAAGGGCAGGAACACAAAACACCTTGAATAGGTCTTAAACCCATAAAGGTGGTAAACAAACCCTGAGTGAAATTTTGCCATTCACTCTGAGGGTCCTTAGCAGCAGGAGAAACCAGCTTTGTTTCTTGTTTCTTTTTCAAAGGGATGTCCATCTTGTAAAACCGAGAAGGCTCAGAACTTGGATGGCATTCCACAATTCGAGTCTGCACTTCCTCCTTAACCAGAATCTAAGGAGCACCCTTAGGCCACTTGGTAATAATCAGCCACAGTTCCCCCTGAAGCTCCAATGTGGACACCTGCAAGGCCTCCAGGTATATGCATGAAGTCACATCCATGCCGGCCTGTGAAGTGGTTGTGACAGGGGAAACTGACAAAGGAACCAGGTGACCCTCAGGTTTCATACTAACCTCAGGAGAAACATCTGGGGAGGCACCACAGTGGAAGTATTGCACCTGGACTTCCTGGTCTTCTTCTTCAAAGACAGCCGACTCTAAGAGTGAGAAGTTCCCTTCACAGTGTCTTTCACTAAAAGCTTAAGATGTTGGTTTTCCAAATACATGGCCAAAGAGGAAAGCCAGCTACAGAGAGACTTCAGGAAGAAAGCCTAACAAATTGAACAGGACATATGTTCACTGGGAGCACCAAGTCAAAATAAACAAAGCTCATGATGGTCTTTATGGGGAATCTATCTCCCACATTGGCATTAACCATTATGGATGACATAAACCCCACAGCAACAAACAAATGTAAAAAAAGAGATAAGAGCAAAAATCCCAATGGGGCACTTATAAGCAAATGGCTTTGTAAACCAGCAAATGAAGTGGGTGTTCAGACCAATGATCAAATGCCGACATTCAGACTGGCAGCAAAGATGTTCTGAGGATGGCATATCCAACATCACCTTTATGTCCTATGCTATATGTGTGGAGCAAAAGCATAACGTACAATGTACCATAGGTAACCTAAAGGCTTTGGTATCCTGAACGGATGTCAGGATGCCCCTAGCAGGGGGTTCCTATTGTAAAAAATACTGAAATGGAAGAAGATCTACTGTTGCATACTTTCTTGAATTGTGATAATTTGTGTAACTCTAGTTGTCCATCCATCCAACCATCAGTGCTGATTTACATTCATACACACAAACACTTGCAAACAGATAGATAACTCTGATAACTTGTAGATAGATTATTAGGACTGATTTGGGCATTAGACTTGAAACTCCTGCTTCCCCATTCTTCTTTGTGTACCTTGTGTTATTAGTTTTGTTTCATTTGATTTGTACCTACATGCTGATCAGAGGTTTGGGCTTTCATTTTTTGGCACAGGAACACACACACACACACACACACACACACACACAATCACACAGTGTGTGTGTGTGTGCATTTGTGTGCAACTATAAAACGTGATCACAAAACTGCAGTTTTTCATATAAAGAGCAGCATTTGAAACGGTCTTACACTATATAAATGCTTTTGCCTGAGTGAGCCTCACTTTACTACAATGTCAACATATGTCTCCACCTGCATACCAATGCTATTTATGTATACTATGAGCTCACTTTGCCTCTGTGTAAAAGGAATGATACCAACAGATAGATGTATACTTATTTTCACTTACTTTATTTAAAGATAAAACAAATACAAACATTTATTCACCTAGACATCTACTTTCTAAACTTCTGTTCAGGGTGAAGGCAAGTTGAGGAGGGAATATCAGGATTCTCAGTTCCCAGCTGCACTGCCCAACTCCTCCTTTGGGATCCCCTGGCCTTGCCAGGCAAAGATGAGAGATGTAATTTCCAACACATCCTTGGTTTGCCCTGTCAGCTGCTCCCATTGGACTATGTTAGTAAATGCCCAGAGGATAACAAGACCAGGTGCCCAAACCACCCCATCTGGTACAGTTCTACTCCAATATTATCCCAGATATCCAGGCTCCTCACTCTTTGATGGACACTGAACCAGCAGTCATGCAGAGGAGCTTAATCTGTGCCACTTGGATTTGTAGCCTCATGGTTCTAAAGATAAATGAGACCATAATAACAGGTGAAACAACTGAGATTGACAACAGGTAAAAATAGAATGGCTGCTGTACTCACCATCCCATGTCACCAGTGGATTACATCAAGCCTATGTCTCAGAAGCATTCCTTTATGGCAACTTTCATCTTAGATGTCAAAAATGGTTGCAGTGTCAACCTGGGCACATTATATTATATAAATACACATATAGCTATGAGCGTATTTAAAGAATATGGAACTGTACACTTGATTGTCTGTGGGGTTAACAGACATGTCAGGGAGAAGACATGTCAGAAAGATAATTATCCCCAGTATACTACTCTTATCAGACCAGCCATTGAATATTTGTACCTTGTTTTGTAATTTAAATCATATGCCGGCTGGTGCATCTGGAAAAGGTAAAAGGATTCCTCAAAAACAGAATCACAGTGCTTAAAGGCTGGTGATATAGTCAAAGCTAAGAGAGGGTTTCCCACAAAGCCAACAGATGCTGTATTGCTCTTCTCTTCTTAGAGAAAAACCTATGAATAAAATTCAAAGTATTGAAGGTACTACTACTGTATGAACTTTTAATGTGACCTGAATGCATTAGGACACTCAACCTCCATGAAATTAAAGGCAATCATACCACAAATTGTGACAAGTCCTTATCTTGAAGACTCACACAACATATCTTAATTTCCGTCTATGACAAGCCACAAAAATAACACTTGGCAAGTGTTTTACCATATTTTTTCACATTTCAACCTCCAGCCTCCATTTCAAACATTTCTCTCATTTTCCCTTTCACGGTGTTATCAGTGGTTTCAACACAAACCATGCAATACATTTTTTACATCTACTTCTTCCAGTTCAACAGTTCTAAACTGCAAAGAAACTTTTTTTGATATTTAAGTTACTATCAGAAAAAAAAGAAGTTATGTACTCACCATAACATTCCATCTAAGTAGGTAAACTTCATTTGTCAGCAACCTGTGGGTTACGGATCCGAGCCGGCAGCATACCAAGCAGAAGATCCGAGCTCCAAGCTCCTCCCCCTACCCATACTGCACTGCAACCTCTTTCCAATCCTCAGATCGTGTTGCCACTCCATACATGACCCCAACAACTAACCTGAGACCCCTAAACCAAGGACAAACCTCCAACTCGTGAACTTTAGACAGAGTTCAGCAAAAGAAAACACCAAAGCAAGGGAGAAGGAGGGAGGGACGGTTGCTGAAAAATGACGTTTACCTGCTCAGATGGAACGTTATGGTGAGTACATAACTTCTTTATCTGAAGTAGTTAACTTCATTTGATCAGCAACCTGTGGGACAGAGTCCCCAGCTACCCAAAATCTTGGGAGGTCCTTAAGGAAGGATATTCCGGAGCACTGCAGAGCCAAAGGCAGCCCTTCCTCTAGACACCAAATCCAGTTTATAATGATTAATAAAGGTGTGAGAAGACGCCCAGGAAGCCGCTGACCAAATGCCATTCAGGGAAACTCTAGACCAGAATGCTGCAGACGTCACCATAGAACATGTAGAATGGGCATGAACTCCTACTGGTTCTGGTAAACCAAGCACTCTGTATGCTTGTAGAATACAAAGGGAAATCCACCTAGCGAGAGTCACCTTTGAAACTGGTTTCCCTAAAAAGGGCTTAGCAAAAGAAACAAAAAGTTGATCAGCTTTGTGAAAGGCCGCCGTCCTGTGCAAAGAAAAACGTAACTGTCTGTGAACATCCAGCAAATGAAGTCTGTATTCCCCTTTGTTCTGAAAATTAGGGAAAAAAAAAAAACAGGCAAATTAATAGACTGATTAATATTTGTCACAGAAGCAACTTTAGGGAGAAAAGATGGATTAGTCCTGAGAGACACCCTGTCCGTATGAAACACAAGGTATGGGGGTTTCATAGAAAGAGCTTGCAGCTCCGAAACTCTCCTTGCTGAAGTTATAGCTACCAGAAAGGCCGTCATCCATGAGAAAAATTTTAAGTCAACTGATGCCGAGGGCTCGAAAGGAGGCGCAACTAAGGCCTGAAGAACCACAATCAGATCCCAAAGTGGTGACAGATTCTTAATAGGGGTCACAGAAGAAAAGTGCCCTTCAAAAAGGTCTTACAAATTCTAGCAGCAGCAAGGGGAGCCTAAATTGTCCCCTACATGGAAATGAGAAATAGGTGCCAGCTGGACCTTCACTGTGGAGGAGATGGCTCCTTGCTGGAAGATATGAGACAAAAAGTCTAATACCGCTGGAATCGGAGCGGTAAAAGGATCTAGATTTCTTTGTGAAGCCCAAATGGAGAAGCATCTTTATTTGCTAGAATAAATTTTCCTGGTAGAGGATTTATGTGCCGCAACCAAGATACCGGGAGTCCTAGCAACTAGTGGAACTGGAGCATCCAAGCTGTGAGCTTCAGTCTGTCCAGATTCGGAGGAAGCATTTCTGAGGAATGACGAATTAGATCCAGAATGGGATCCAAGATCCAAAGTGGAGCTATGAGATGAGACCTTAGGCAGGGGAATCAGACTTGACAAGGTCAGAATAGGGCTATGAGGATCAATCTGCTCCCCAACCTGCGAGCTTTCTGTAAGAAATTTATCATGACCAGGAGCACGGGATATGCATAAAGAAGACCGGGTGGCCAAGCATGAACAAGAGCATCCCTGGGGCTTTCCCCCCTTGGGGTGATTAGAGCAAAAAACTTGCTGCACTTCGTGTTGGAAGGCGATGCAGAGATCATAGCAAGGCTGACCCCACTTGAGGAAGATTTGTTCCACTATACAAGGGTTCAGAGACCACTCATAGGGAGAAAGGATAATTCTGGTCAATTTGTCCGCCAAGATGTTGGACCGACCCGGAATGTGCGTTGCTATCAGAAAGCGGTTGGTGGAGATTGCCCATTCCCAGACTCTCATGGCTTCTTGACAAAGGGGATAAGACTTGGTTCCTCCCTGTTTGTTGATATACTAGACCACTGACATATATTGTCTGACTGGATCGCAATAGTTCCCAGAGGTAGATAAGCATGAAGGGCCTGCAACGCTAAAAGGACCGCTCTCAACTCTAGGACATTTATATGCAGAATGGTCTCGTTTTGAGTCTACATGCTGTAAACAGTCCTGCCCGAACAATGCCCCCCCCCCACCCTAGGCAGTAGGCATCCATGGTCACCGTGGCTTGGGGTTGGGGTGCAAGAAAGGGATGTCCCTCCTGCAAATTCCGAGACTGAAGCCACCACATGAGAGCATTTCTGCACTCTCTCCTCAGAGGGATCGGAAAATCTAGAAGTTGATGAAGAATCTACCACTGAACTTGCAACGTCCACTGTAAAATTCTCATATGTAGACAAGCACAAGGAATCAGGTTGATAGCTGCTGCCATGGACCCTAAGGCTCTCAGGACTAATTCTGCAGGGGGTGCAGGGGACTGCAGAAGTGCTAACACATGAAGTGTCAGGCTGTGTAGTCTGTCTGGGGTTAAGAATACCCTGGCCTGGCGAGTATCTATTCTCGCCCCTATGAAGTCTAACAGTTGAACAGGTTGAAGGGAAGACTTCCTTAGGTTTATGGTAATCCCTAGCCGAGGTAATATCCGGAGAAAAAAATCTCTGGCTAGTAAGAGTAGATGCCTGGTGGGGGCGGTGAGAAGCCAGTCGTCCAGGTACGGAAAGACCTAAATGCCCTGAAGTCTCAGGTGGGTCGCTACAACTGCCATGACCTTGGTGAACACCCTGGGGGCTGTGGTGAGACCGAAGGATAGGACCCTGAATTGATAAAGACTGGCCCCTAGCCAAAAGTGGAGGAACCTCCTGAATCACCTGTCCATCAGAATATGGTAGTACGCATCCTTGAGGTCTATCGAGCACAGCCAGTCTTCCTCCTGCAGGAAGGGCAAGATGGATTGAAGCATGACCATCCAGAATGTTTCCTTGGCAATGAACAGGTTCATTGTTGACAAGTCGAGAATCGGCCTTAGGTCCCCCATCTTTTTTGGCACCAAAAAGAACCTGGAATAAATGCCTAATCCGGACTGGTCTGGGGGTACCTGCTGGATGGCTCTATTTTTTAGTAGTTTTTGTATTTCCAAGGCCGTGGCCTCCCTCTGAGTGGGTGGGACGTCTGGGAGGAGCCTTGTGTAAGGGGGCTTGTTTAGGAAAGGGATAGAATAGCCTCTGGATATTATTTGAAGCACCCAGCAATCTGTTGTGATGGACTCCCATTGGGCTAGGTGCATCAAAAAACTCCCCCTGACTGCCTCCAGAGAGGAGCAGTCGGGTAACCCTTCAGGGTTGCTGCACAGAGCACCCTGAAAAAGGTTCACGTGCCTCTGGGGGAGAAGGAGTCCTGAGCATTCTGGGACTGCTGAGTTTTCTGGAACCACAGCTTCTTTTGCCCTTGCTGGTTTCCTGGAGAAGGACCTTTGAGGGTTAGAGAAGCAGATCCCAACGGCTGACAGCATCTTCCCATCTTTCTCCCTCTGGACAAGCGTATCGCGGACAGTCTTCCCGAACACGGTGGAACCATCAAAGGGTGCATTAGCGAAGGATGCCTTGAAGGGTTCTGAGAAGTCGCAGAGACGGAGCCAGGCATGATGCCTTAAGGCGATGCTGGACCGCTAGCCCTAGTGGCTGCCTCGGTGGCATGAGAGAGTAGACACATGGACGTATTGGACACAGACTTGAGAGTGACCATATGAGCTGAGAAGGTCCGTTTATTCTCAGCTGACATGGAGGAGACTCAGCGTACTCTTTCACGAGGTCCCGCTGCAGTCGAATTACATGGGCCAGGTAATTCAGCGCTCTTATAGTAAAGGTGGCTGAAGCGAAAGTCCACTTTCCAAGACAGTCCATAGCCCTGGACTCATTGTCTGGGAGGTGGACCGAGGAACTTTCTTTGACAAGTTCCTTTTTTGTGGCCGCCACCACCATGGCATCAACCGGGGAACCTTTGTTCCAAGAAGCTCTATCTGCCGGTGGACTCAGTATTTTGTCGGGTCTTTTGGGTATAGGCTGCACAGTGTCCAGTTCCCTCCAAGCTCTGTTGGTGATAAGGTCCACCAGAGGGTCGGCTGGGGGGAGACCCATGAGGTAGATGGGCCTGTGTCGAACACCTCCAGAAATACCGACTCATCAGAGGAAGGTTTTTGGGTGGACCCCCCCCTCTGGCAAAGGATTTCCATAATGTCTCCAAAGGAGACGTCTTTGGGGGTAATTTGTGTGAACCTTCCCCTTACTCCAAGTCTGTATCCTCAGTGAGGGACTTGGGGGAGTCCAAGTGCCTCCTCTTACACTGGCGTTTGTGAGGGACCTCCTCAGGTGGACTCTTCGAGGAGGGCTCACAAACAGTTTCTTGTTCCTCCAAGGGAACTGTCTTGGGTGCAATGGACACAGGCTGTCCCTGGGGGGACTGGATGATGGAAGACATACCCAATTGCGAGGGAGCAGGAATGGACCGTTTTCCAATATCCGATGGCAGATCAGAGAAGGAGCTATCGGGGTGAAAAAAGGAGCCAAACTCCCCGCACCAGGAGGGGGGGAGCCAGCAATACCCCCATCTGCATTTGAGTTTGTAGAAACCTTCGCATCATCCAATCCATGTCTGCTTCAGAGATGCTTCTGGTTGATCTGGAGGACGCCACCGACACCAGCCAGGAGAGCAGACACGAAGATGACCTCGAGGGTGGTCCAGTAAAAGTTACCAGGCCATCCTCTCTCCGGCTCCGGAGAAAAACGTGGTGAACGGAGCCGAGGAGAGGATGGCCTGGCAACTTTTACTGGAGACAAGATAACTTTAGCGGGAGGGGCCGTGGGATCTGACACGGCCTGTCGTTTGCGGCCCCTTTCTCTATCTTTATCCTTATCCACATGTCTCTCTGTATCCCTGTGCTTTTCTTTAATCTTCTTGGCCTCTCCCTCTCTCCCCCTGTGGTAAGGTGTAAGGGTGAGTCCCGGACAGGGGAGAAGGGCTAGAAGGCTGAACGGCCACAGCCGTGGCTGGTAAGGAAGCTGAAGAAGAAGAGGCAAGCTGAAGAAGAAGAGGCAGAAGTTGATTCTGTGGGTAGAAGACCCGCCAGAATCAACTTATTCCTGTGATCCCGCAGGGCTCCGGGGTTGAAGGCTGCGCAAATCTTCCAACCGGAAGACAAATGGGCCACCCCCAAACAAACTACACACAGAGTGTGACCATCGGCTGGTGACAGCTTGTGGCCACACACTGTGCACTTAGAGAAAGTCACTTTATGACTTCCTAGAGAACACATACACACACACACACACACACACACACACACACACACACACACACACACACACACGACAGGTGGGAAGGGAGGCCTACATTAACTGAAAGTTTCCAACATTCAAACAAGGAAAAACCCAATAAGTATCGTGAATAACTAATAATTTACTCAAAATTATCAAAAAGGGCACACACAGACCAAGTTTTAGAGAAAAAACCCTGGCACTTGCCTGGAGCTCAAGAATCCCGTGCTGGCAAAGCCGCAGCAAATGAGATCTGGGAATTGGAAGGAGGTTGCAGTGCAGTATGGGTAGGGGAGGAGCTTGGAGCTGAGATCTTTTGCGTGGTATGCTGCTGGCTCGGATCTGTAACCCACAAGTTGCTGATCAAATGAAGTTAACTACTTCAGATCAAGTAATTGTTCCATGGATAAATGTTTTTCTTTTTATCGCATAGTTCCAGAAACCTCATCATCAGTTCTTCAGTTTCAAATGTTAAGTCACAAAAAGTCTCTTTCTCTCTATGTATAAAAGACCAGATTTCTTGAGTTTTAAATCTAAAAACAATTACTACGCTGTCCCATCATATCTGTCTATAACCGTCTCATTTTTGTTCTTATTTTCACAGCTGGTCTACTCTTCTTTAAAAAAATAGTTATACTTGTAGTTTGTTGCTGCTCTCCTTTTTATCTGCTGTTGCTGTATGTTTTAACTGCTGCATTCACTGCTGCCACAACACCTGGTTCCTTCTCCACATAACATTTTTTTGAAATGCTTAAGATGGTAATCTACCATTCTTACCCCATGACACAGCAGGACTGTCACCTGGATCATCCTGCTCAAATATTTTCAACAGAACCTCATTTGCAAGCCCTGCTGATGCCAGTTGTATTGTGTCCAGTACTCCATGGACTGACTTATTTCATTTTCCATTGAGAGAAAGAATAGTTGTGTAAAATCTTACCATAACCATAGATGTCCTCTTCTATATGTTGCAGTATTCATAACATTAGGGATTCCATGTCTGGCTGACTCATACGTCCAGCCAGTATCCAAAAGTCTTCATCCAACTGCAAGGTACATGCTACCCTGCACAATATAACATGTACGTCGGCCATAAAGAGACATTGAGTATATAGCAGACATCAGCACACACATACCTTAGAACTATATGCCACCCAGCATCAGCTTGAGATCCTAGTTGAGAAACATATCAGCAGGAGAACTAGGCAAGCATTGGGGGAAGGTGGGGGGAAGCAATACTACAGCATATAGAAGAGAAGGACATCTATGGTTATGGTAAGATTTTACACAACTATCCTATGTTCTTCTATTCATATACTGCAGCATTCTTAACATTAGGGAGAATGCCAAAGCTTAAGCTTAGGACAGGTTGGGAGGAGGATGAGCTAATGCTTTTTCTACAAATCCATGCAGGATTGCTGTTTGCAAACTCGGCTCTGGACTTGGAGATGGTGTCAATCTTAGTGTTTAGTGAAAGTATGGACAGAGGACCATGTAGCTGCCTCTAGTATAGAACCAATGTCCAAACTTTAAAGAATGCCCCTGAGGAAGAAACTAGTAGAATGAGCCTTCACTGGGGAAGAAAGGGTCTTACCATTAGACAAATAAAAGGAAATATCTTTAGAAATCCAGTTGGAAATAGTTGGTTTGGAAACTGATTGACCCAGAGAGCTTGGGTGGGAAGAAAAAGACAGATGGTCAGTCTTATGAAAAGACTTAGTTTTATCAAGGTAGTATCTGAACTACATATGCACATCTAAAGTGTGCAATATTCTCTCACTGGGACACTGAAGAGAAGGAAAAAAGGTAGGAAGGTTAATGGACTGATTAAGAGATAACTCATTTACCTCTTTGGGCATTAAGAGTTGTGTGGATAACTGACCTTGACAATACATACTTTTTCTGACTTGATAAGATTGGTTTTGCTAGGTATCACCTGCCTCGTGGTTCAACCTGCTCAGTTCGCCCTCACTACGCTCCCCTACCATACCCCAAATCTCACCCACCCCCACTACCTCTAGATTTGTACCTATACACTCCTCCCACATACCCTGCACCAGTCACATAACAGCCAAACCAATATCAACTACTAATCCTCTTACACTGCAACCCAGTCACTTCTTCCACTAATTAACCATACACACTCCAGTGCATCCAATCATCATGTATATATTCGACCTCATCACTCTCTCACTACTAGCTATAACTTATCACCTCACCTCCTATCACATCACACTTCCTACTACCATCACTATCCCATCACAACATACATCCACTTACTCCACTTGCACCCAACAGGACAGCCTACACATGTCATCAAGCAGTCACCACCGCATTACAATCCCTCTGCCTACCAGTTCACTCATTGAAATCACTAGTAAATTACTTACCACACACAAGTACATAACCATTCTTATTAAACTATCAAAACTCTTACACCATATTAGGCACCAATTAAAATTAGCTGGAGATATACACCCTATCCATGCCCGAACCCTGTCACTAATTCCCCTTCCTCCCCATCCCTCTCTACCAACCCTCATTTATGCCTCAGACCAATAAATAGCCTACTAATCATAAACTTAAACATACGTAGCATTAATAATAAAATACATCTACTACATACCCTGTTATATACCTATTCCCCAGATCTACTATCCCTAACTGAAACATGGTTAAAGCCTACTACACCCTACAGTGAATTTCTTCCCCCAGGCTGTAATGTAATATGCAATGATAGAATATCCATAAAAGGGGGTGGGGTAGCATTACTTTACAAAAACAACCTGACGGTTACCACTATCAAGCCTCCTATACTTCCCTTAATGTCTTGTGAACGTCTACTAGTCAAACTTGAACTCACTGATAAAAAATCTTTGAATATTATTACAGGGTATATACCTCCAGGTAATAACATCCCCACCCTAGAAGCCCTATTACATTGGGTCAATCACAATCTACCCCAAGAAACAAGTATCCTTGGTGACTTTAATATAGACTGGCAAACATGCTCTAGTACTAACCCCACCAACTTTATAAATCGTTATAACTTCTCCCAAGTCATTGAGTGTAGTACAATGCTAGGTAATAATAAAATCAAAGAAAGCCTCCTAGACTGGATACTGATAAACAATGCTAACACATCCTACCAAGCAGGTGTCCTACCAGACAACCTCAGTGACCACCAACCCACCTTCCTACTAAAACTCAAATCCCACACCAACTCCGAGCCACCACTTCACACCATTAGAAACAAATGGAACTTTGATATAAATAAATTCAAACTTGAACTACAATACCAAAGGTGAAACCTACTAAAAACACTCCCACTAGATGAAGCTGTTGATCTATTTAACATTACCTTCCTAAAAATTCTAAATGCCCATGCCTGTCCACATACAAGAAAACTAAAAATGAACATAGCCCCCTGGATCACCAGCACCACCAGGCGCATGATAACTCAAAGAAATAAAGCCTGGCATCACTGGAGAGCCACAAAAACTGTAGCAACTAGAGAACGATTCCAAAAACTCAGAAACGAAAAAAAAAAAAACAATTCTACTGGACAAAAAGAATTATTTCCTAAATTTGCAAAACAGACACCAAAACAACCCCCAAAAATTCTGGGCAGGGTTAAATAAATTACTGCACCCTGGCAAACCTATTACCCCAACACCAACCACCCAACACCAACCACCTCAAGTGACAGCACTGACATTCCAGAATCATTTAATAAATTTTTCATAGAAACCATATCCAAACTAGTTCAACAACAACCCACATCTACTACCACTAATTCTAAGCTTACTGGCAGTATCAAACCACCTTCCAATTCTATCCTATTCCCACTAATTATGTAAAAAAAAAATTAGCTAAACTCAAACCAACTACCCTGGCTGCTGACAGCATTCCTGCTGAATACCTTCAAATGGCTGCAAATGAGATAGCTTACCCAATCTCAATTCTACTCAACAGATCAACAACAGAAAGTAAAATTCCAACAATCTAGAAGACCGCATATGCTATACCACTACATAAAGATGGTACATGCATTGACCTTACCAATTATCACCCTATTGCCATACTATCCTCACTAGCTAAAATATTGGAAAAATGTATTCACCATCAACTTATGCAATACCTACTTAAATATCAACTTCTCACTCCTACCCAACATGGCTTTCGGCCAGCCCATAGTACAACAGCAGCCCTCCTTCTCCTTTACTAACCACATCAACCAAAACAGGAATCTAGGTAAACTAACATCAGCCATATTTTTAGACCTATTTAAAGCCTTCAACATGGTCAATCATCCCAAACTTCTTATGTCCCTCTCTGACCTTGGACTATCCAATCACTCACTAGCCTGGTTTCAGAATTACCTACTAGGTAGACAGCAAGCAGTCCGGTGAGATACCAAGCTATCCACACTACTTTCCATCACAAGTGGAGTCCCAGAAGGGTCAATTTTAGGCCCTCTACTATTCCCCATTTCCATTAGTGATCTGCACAGCATCACTCAAGATGCAACTGTCATACAATATGCTGATGACTCTACATTAGTCTGCTCAGCCAGCAACCCTCTCACACTCCTCTCCATCACCCAAGTCTTCAAAACCACTGAAGCTTGGTTTCTCAGTAAAGATCTGTTACTGAACTCCAAAAAGACCAGACTATTAATATTCAAACCAAACAAATCCAACTTAAAGGCAGAAGCTTTCAATATTATGTCAATTGATGGAACCATTATCTCTCCAGACTCCCATACAAAACTTCTAGGAGTGACCATTGACAACAAACTGACGTTTAACCTACACATAAATCAAACTATCAAAAACATACACTAAAAAATTAGGCTATTTGTACAAAAATAAAACATACCTAACTCAACAGGATAAAATTACCATGGCTCAAACTCTTCTCCTCTCCACACTTCTATATGCTGCTCCCATCTTCACCAACCTATCCAAAACTGAAATCACAAAACTAGATACCTATTACAATCAAACTGCCAGATTTGCCACTAACGCTCCTTACCGTTCCCACCACTGCCACTCAATACTTTAACTAAATTGGCTTGAACTTCCAAATCTCATCACCTTCCACCAACTCATCTTTACTCAGAAACTCCTACTATGTCCTGAAAAAACACCAGCACTATCAAATTTGCTTAAATTAAAGGATAACCCCAGACAACTATGTTCTAGTGACAAACTATTAATCAAAATGATCAAATCCAACAACTCAGCAGGTGATTCCCTATTCCTTAACTACACAGGTAAAATCTGGAACTTGCTGCCCTCTGCTATTACCTCAGCAAAATCAAGCATTAAATTTAAAAAAAAACTAGT
Organism: Protopterus annectens; assembly: GCF_019279795.1. NCBI lineage: Eukaryota > Metazoa > Chordata > Ceratodontiformes > Protopteridae > Protopterus > Protopterus annectens. The sequence goes on from NC_056732.1 coordinate 1,821,367,308, forward strand.
AAAAGAATACCTTATAATCACAAGACAATGCCCATACCTTCACCCATGTTGACCCCTCTGTACCTGCTTCTTCAGGTCAGAAAATGCTCTATCAACCTCCCCATAGTATCCAACTTCATCCTACTAGCAGTCTTACTTAGCGCTAAACAACTTTCTTCTTCTACTCTTTATACTCTCTGTTTCATTCTAATTTCACCTACTCAAACTACAATTCTTGGTAAATTATGCATATTCCTGTTATAAAACCATGAAACTGTAAAAAATCTAGTCTATGTAAATATTACTGTTCAAGCAATATCTATGTCTAAAACTATTTGGTAAACAAATTTGCCCTTCTACTACATCTGTATGCTTAAAATGTTTTTTTTTTCTTAGTATATGTTAAATAACTCAAGTTGTATATTAACAAGCTGTGGAGCCTTTCTCCCCAGGCCTCTGCTGAAAATGGACATGCATCCAGTCAGATTCTCCCGGTCAACAAATAAAAAAATAAATAAATAAAAGTAGGGTTAGTGTGCAGGGAAACCATTTATCTATGAAAGACAGTGAAAGAGGGGGATTGGACATCAGGGCCTGTAACTCTGAAACCTTTCTAACAGAAGTAATGGCCACTAACAAAAACATTTTCCAGGTGCAATGCTGCAGGGAAGAGGAGCTTGCTGGTTCAAAAGGTCCCACTTTAAGCTCCTCTAGCACAAAACTGAGATCCCAAGGTGGAAGAATTGGTTTCTTTGGTGGTCTGATATGAAGGATGCCTTTCAGGAACAGTTTCACCTCTAACCTAGAGGCCAAGGGTGCAGACAAGCAGAGATGGCTGAAAGGTGAGCCTTCACCGAAGAGTAGAACAACCCAGTCCTCATCAAGTCACACAGATAGGATGAGACCACTGGAACATCAACTGATAGTAGTTGTAGGTCCTTTTTGTGACACCATATGGAAAGTCTTTTCCATTTGGAAATGTAGGACTACTTAGTTGTGGGTTTTCTGGCCTCCTGCAGAACTTGTAGCACTTCCTCTGAAAAGAGGTGTCTATAAGGGATTAAAATCCCATCACCCACGAGGTCAGATTCAGGTTTTGCAGTTGTGGCTGTACTAGGGTCCCCTTGTCCTATGTGAGTAGATCCATCCTGTGGGGTAACGTGTGATGATTGTCCCTGGCTAGTTGCAGTACAAGGGGGAACTAGTGCTGTCTTGGCCAAAAGGGAGTCACCAACAAGTTTTTGGCTGATCCTACTGAATCTTCAGTAGGACCATTTGTAGAAGAGGGAAGAAGCATATAGAAACATCTCCTTCCAAGAGAAAGATAGAGGGTCTACATTCCAAAGCAGGGCATGTGGGACCCTGGCACCAAATTTTGGAAGTTGTCTGTTCATGGGGAGGAAAAGAGATCTATCTAAAGTGTACCCCAATACTGGATAAGGTCAAGAAATACCTCCCTGTGCAACATCCATTCATGGGGTTGGGTCATGGACCTGCTTAAAGAGTCTGGCACTGTATTCTGGGCTGAGGGGAGGATAGACTGCCTGAAGAGTGATTTGGCTTTGTAAGGCCAGTTCCTAGGTGAGTAGGGCTAGTCGGCATAGAATGCAAGACTTCATTCCCCCCTACTTGTTGATGTAGCAGAGAGATGTGGTGCTGTCTGTGAACCACCTCAGTACTCCTGGAACTTGGCTGCTTTTGCAGATTTGCAGTGCAGAATCCAGTGCCCTTCATCTCCTTTACATTGATATGTTCTTGTGCCTGTTTGGGAGACCAAACATCTCTGACCCTCCAGGCTTGAAGAGTTGCACCCCAACCTGTGTCTGAAGCATCTGTGAATAACTCTAGAGAAGGAAGGAGTGGTTGCACAGGTAGGCCAGGTTTTTTGTTTACCTGCAGGATCCACCATTATAGTCACATTATAGTTCCCTTTTTATACAAAGAAGTAGTGGGATCAGAAATTCTAAAGTATGCGAGTGTTGCATCCATACAGTTCTTAGATACCATTGCAACTTCCTCATGTGTAGTTTTGCTAAGGGTATCATGGGGATAGTGAATGCCACATACCCTAAGAGACAGAGGAAGTCCCTGGCTGTGCATGACTGAAGAGGAAGGATGCTTGGAAAATACAAAGTCAGGAACAAGGCCTTCTGTATGGGAAGAGATGCTAATATTTTGGATGTTTGTATCCTGCATCCCAGGAAAAATGTGATCCTATGAAGGAGTGACAGAAGACTTCTGGGAGTTTACAGTGCACTCTAAACTCTGTAGAAGGGAATTTCCCTACAGAAGTGCTTGGGACTGTGCCTGAATCAGAAGGTCATTTAGATAAGGGAAGATTTAAATTCCCTGCTTTCTGCAGAATGCTATGACAAGAGCCAAGCATTTTGTGAAAACCCTTGGTGCCATAGAGAGATCAAAGGGCAAAGCACAAAACTGAAAATGTGAGGAAGCAACAGAAAAAGTAAAAGCTTCCAGAACATTTGGTGGATAGGAATGTGAGGATAGGCATCTTTCATGTCTAGGGACACCATGAATGCCTGGGGAAGAATTAGAGGGAGAAGGGAAAGTAAAGTTTGCATGTGGAAAGAAGCGACTTTGAGAAAGGTGTTTAAATGGGAAGAGTACAGGATGGGTCTCCAAGGGTCATCCTTCATGGGGACCAGGAACATCCTTTTCATTTTTGGGAAGTGGGAACTTCTTGGATAGTCCCCTGACAGATCAGGTCTGATATGGCCTGAGGAAAGAAGCTCAGCTGATCTGTGGGAGGTGGAGGAATCCCTCTGAATGAGGGGAATTTTTCTCAAACCATGAAGTACTTGTTTTGAGTATGGAAAGGACCCAAGAGTCCTGAGTCATCAGCTTCTAAGCAGCAAGAGACAGGTTAAGATAAAGAGACAAGGGAGTGGATTGCCCTAGTTGCTGGTAGTCACAGACAGTGTTGCCAGATGTGCCTATTTGAGCAGGACTGTCCTGGGCTCAGCAGCCCTATTCCGACTCCTGCACTGTCGGTTAAAATCCCTGTGAAACAGCCCCTGCATTTTTTTTATTGGCATACGGCCCAATCAAAAAATCTCAAAATGGAGCTACTTCTGTTTAATGCGGAACTGCCTGATGTTCCGCACTGAACAGAAGAGGGTCCACTGTGCAATTTTTTGATTGGCTCATATACCGGCATATGGGCCAATCAAAACTCGCCAAATATGGATCGACTTATGTCTAATGCGGAACTGCAAGGTGTTCAGCATTAAAGACCTTGTTCATGAAGGACCTTTTTTTTTTTTTTGTCCCTACCTGTCCCATGAGAAATCAGACATCTCTGGTCAGACTACATGATTTAAGTTGGGACTGAAAGGACTGTTTTGGAGCAAGGGTAGAAAGAGCAGGCTCTGAAGAGGTTGGCTGTCTAGGTCTCTTCTTACTTTTAGAAGAAGAACACAGGGATGGCTTTCTTACAAATGCAGTCTTAACTGGGTAATTCCTTTGAAACCACAGAACTGGAGATACAAGAATGTGTTTAAGGTCCAGTAACTCATTTTCTTTCTCCTGAAGAGACTTGAAGAGCTCTGCTTCTGAACTCCCAAACAAGGCTTTGATATCCAAGGGTGCATTCAGCAATTTGGCCTTGAACTCTTCAGGCTGAGGTTGTAGCCTACACCAAGAGTATCTTCTAAGGAGTGACTCAGTGGAAGCTGCCCTAGCAGAGGCATCAGCAGCATCATAACTGCACTTCATGGTGTGCCTAGTCACTTGTGCAGAAGGATTAAGAATAGCTTCTAATTTAGATTTTACTGGGTATTCTGGAATGTCTGCCAAAAATTTCTCTGCATCAGCCAGAAGGGCCAGGGAGTACTTTGCCATGTGGGTCTGATAATTTACAGCATGGAAGGCCAAAGTAGCAGAAGTGTAAACCTTCTTTCCCAAACCTTCCATGACCTTAGTCTCCTTATCAGAGGGTAACAAGGAAGTGAGTGGATAGTAGCAATTTTAAAGCCTTATCCATACAGAAATGCTAGCTGGTTCAGCAGCAGGAGCCTTGAAAAAGAGGTGGGAGTCCTCAGGTACCTTATAGAACCTGTCTGGACACTTAGGGGCAGGGGACTGATAGTCTGGACAATTGGAGGCAGCCAAGAAAACATCCAGGAAGGTAGTCAAAACTGGAGGGATAGCAGAAGGAGATGGAGAATCCATCTGCAAGAGGTCATAGTATCTCTTCTGAATGTCTGAAACTTGGGAGTACTTCCACTTGAAAAATTCTTTCATTTTGAGAATAGTCTCTGAAAAAAAATGTCCTCCACAGGGGAATTTGTACCACTAGATTTCTCCTCTGGGAAGACATACCCCTAAGGGGGAAACCAGCTGGGTCAAGTAGGCTAAGGACTCCTCTGAAGAAGAAGTGGTGTCAGCAGCTGTCCTTTTGAAGGTTATGGAAGGAGAAAAGGGCTGCAGCTGAACAGAAAAAGGAGAAGATTAGTGAAGGACCATAAAGGCATTAAAAAGGCTTTGAGAAAAGGCCAGCCAATCAGGGGGGCTGCTGAGGTATAGCAGGAGACACATGTTTAGTTTTAGCCTTCTTCTTTTTAGAGGCTTCCATATGGTGAAAGGTGGAAGGACCAGATGTTGGCCTACATTCAACGAAATCGGAGAGCACGTCTTCATGCACCATGATTTGTGTGATGCCTCGAGGACCTTCAGCTATAATGTGCCTGGGTTCCCCCGTATCACCCTGATCAGATGCCTGCCCTTCCTTCGCAGACATGCCAGTGGACTCCTTCATGGCTTCCACTGTGGTACCCACCAAAGGTACATCCACCACCTCCAGCACAGTCTCCAGACCTACAATGACCTGAGGAGAAATGACCAGAATAGAGGGCACAGCTGAAGATTCAGGTTGTGATTTGTTTGGCCTTCTTAGGAACAGGCTCGTCCAAATGGCCTGACATAATTTCTGTCTTGTGCTAGCCACTTAAGGCTCTGGCTTTCTAAGTATAACTTTAAAGAGGCTAGCCAACTCCTGAGGGTCTTAGGGACAAAGGACATGCAAATAGTACACTTGGTGTGGTCATGATCTGGGCCTAGACAAAAGATGTAATGTTTGTGGGCATCTTTATGTGGAATCTGCCTTCCACACTGACACATGCCCTTCCTAGCTGACATAAACCCAACAAACAAGCAGTAACAAAAATGTTAATAAGAAACCCCCCCCAAACGGTATTTATCTAGTTATGGAACACAACAGTTCTGGTGAGTGAATGTCTGGAGCAGGTGATCAGACAGGGCCAGAAAAGTTCTGAGGTAGATACGTGCTGACGTCCACTACATACCCAATATATTTTTATGGCCGATGGACACTATGTTGTGCAGCATAGGACGTACTTTGTGGTAGCCTTAAGACTTTTGGATACTAGTCAGACATATCAGTCAGCCAGAGGCATGCTCCCTAATGTTATGAATACTGCAGCATATGAATAGACGGACATCTAAATACTGCTCATTTGTAACATCCAGCATACAGAAATTTTTATCTGCATTCTGATTCTCCATACCAAACAAATTTTACCACAAATTCTCATTTTCCACCTCCAAATTTTCCATAGCTTTTCTCTTTTCCATGCTTCTGCTACTTTAAGATATTTTCCTTACTGCTGCAACAGCCGTCTGGCACCATCTAGCAGCTCCAAAAAGAGAGTATGGGAGTTCCCAGATGCCCTAGCCAAATTTCCCCTAGTGGTATAAGTAGCATCTTGAGTCCCCCTGAAAGCATTCACTAGCCTAGTGGGACTAAGCAGGTCATCAAAGGATAGACAGAAAGATAATAATGCTCATTGCTTCTTTCTCAAGGTCAGTATCTATCAATGCAGCACTGATAATATTTATGAAGATGGAGACACTTTCCCCATGCTTTTTGGTCTGAAACAATGATTATCCTTAAATCTCAGAATTTGGGGGATGTTAATTTAATCTATGAACTAGGTGTCTGTGACAGTACATATTTCTAAAACACCCAGCACCAAGAAAAGTCTTTAAATTACAGATCTTCAGAACAAAATGTTGAACAAACTGACCTTGATCAAAAAGGTATACTACAGGAAGAGTATCTTCTATTTTAGACTGGCATCCCTGGCAAAGGAAATTGTGTGCTTCCCATGCAAATTAGAATAGTGAAGCACACATTGATATCAACGTGAAATGCTCTGAATCTCTCAAGAATGGCAGGAATATGAAAGGCAATTATTAAAACCAGCTGTCTTTATATTTAGGCTCCAGAAGGAGATGACTTATATCAATGGATTTTTGCATGGTACTTCAGATGTTCTTCGTCTCCCATTGCTGCAGTCCTGACATATGGGTATTCCGCTGTCCACAATCGGCCCGAATACCAAAGGGCTAAAACCGGCGTTGGTCATCGGCGCCCGAGACTGACATCAGTACGTGTCAGTACAAATGCGCATGACCGACGCCATAACCTCAGTCTTTCTTGCCGCGTGGTCCTAAGCAGAAGCAGCATTTGCAAGTGCCGTTCGGCGTTCTGGAATTGTCGGTTTTCGAGTTTCAGACCGGAGACCAAGTTGGGCTAAGTACCCGTTAGACACTTTTGTCTTTCTTGCCTCAGTATTGACGGATGTCAGAAAAAGTTAATAACTGTATTTCTTGTGGGAAACAGATTCCTCATAGGGATTACCATTCACTTTGTATTCCTTGTTTGGGGCCTGAGCACGACGTTGTTGGGTGTCGCTTTTGTGCTACTTTTAACAAGTGTACTATTAAACGTCGGTTGGACTGTGCTACGGTGCTGTTTGGTAAGAGTTGTAATTACAACATGCCGTCGGATTCCGGCCTGGTTCTTCTAAAAAACGCAAAGAGAAGGCTTTGCGGTCCAAACAGGATGAGTCGTCCACTCCGGATGCCGGTTCTGTGGAACCACTGACTACTTCAGCGGCTCCTTCTGAAAGTTTACCAGAGTCTCAAGGGGAGCCTTTGTTACTACAGGAAGTGGCTTCTCCTGTGTTAGGCCAGGCTGAGGGTGCTTCTCTGTTGTCAGTGGTTCCCTCCCCTCATAGGGTAGTTAGGCCTCCTTCTTCTCTAAGCAAAGCCCATTCTAAGTCTAAGTCTGCCCCTGCTGGTGCTAGTCCCCAGGGTCCAGCTCCTAGGAAGCACATGTTAAAGATGGCTGAAGATTTGATTACTTTAATTAGGGGTTCTATGCCCCCCCCCCGAGAAGAGGCCCAGGGTAGAGACAGTGTTGGAGGGTTTGGTTCAGTCTTCCAATGAGTCAGATTCCTCTGTGGAAGAACTTCAGGATTTCCCTCCCTATTCTGATTCGGAGGCTGAGGACACTACTCCCTCTGCGTCCCCTCCAGAAGATTTTTCTTTCTCTGAGACTTTGCATTCCATGAGGGAACATTTCAAATGGGAAGGCCAGGATTATTCTGATTCTCGTAAAAGGCTAAGAGAATTCTTGTTTTTGCCTCAGCATAGGCCCTTGGCTATTCCCCCTGTACTGGATGTTGTTCAGGATGTATTTTCTGAGGCTGCCCTTAACCCAGATTCTCTGCCTCCTGCCCGGTTAAACCAGATAGATACTACAGGGTTCCGGAAGCTCACAAGTACTTATTTAAGAGTCCTAGGGCTGATCCAGAAACTATTTCTCAAGGGCCCAAAGGTGTTAGGGCTTCTGTGGTTAAAAATCCAGTTCCTCTGGACAAGGATGCTAGGGCCCTGGATAGGTGGGGTAAAAAACTATATACCTCTTCTACTTTGGCTATGAGGGCTTTAAATTGTCAGTTTCATATGCTCAGGTATCAAAATTATTTGCTGGGTCAATTGCAATGTAAAGTAGATGCTTTAGCTGAAGGTATTGAATGTAAGGAGCTTCAGGATTTAGTGCATGCTTCAGACCAAGTTGGTAAGCATTCTTTGCAGTGTGGTTTTGATGCTTTACAGGCTTCTTCCAGGGTGGCTGCTACTAGTTCAGTTGTTCGCAGGCACGCCTGGCTTAAAGATCAGACCTTGTCAGAGCATGTTAAGGCTCGAATTATGGATGCTCCTCTGCAATCTGATGTTCTTTTTGGCCCTCCAGTAGAATCAGTTTTGAAAAAATGGAGGAAAAGCTAAGTCTATGCAGACAGTTAAGGACTTTTTACAGGTTCAGCCCCCTAAGTTCAGTAGGAATTGGCCTGCTAAGGGTTGGTCTTTCCCCTCTTCAGATTATCCATCTAGGGGTAGATCGAGGCGAGGTAGAGGTAGGGCTTCCTCTCAGGGCCCTATTACGTCTAGGACTTTGAGTTCTTCTACCCCTTCTGCTGGGGAGGGCAGGGGTCAGTCCTTTTGGAAACAGTCCCAATGACCTGTGTTTTCAGCTGCCGGACTCTGCCTTGCTGGCAGCTCCTCTAGGAGGAAAACTGGGACTTTTCAACATGAATTGGCATTTGGTTACCCAGGACAAATGGGCATTGGACATAATAAATCGAGGCTACAAGTTTTATTTTCACACATTCCCTCCTTTCAAAGGTATGCCGGATGTGCCTCATCAGCAAAGACTGGAAGCACAGGCACAGATTTCTTCTCTGCTTCAGTTGGGAGCAATACAGGAAGTACCTTCTGCAGAAAGAGGCACAGGGTTTTATTCCCGTCTTTTCTTAGTGCCAAAGAAAGGAAATTCTTGGAGACCAATTCTGGATTTGTCCATTCTAAACACCTTTCTGGAAATTCCAAAATTCAAGATGTTAACACTGCAACAGCTGTTACCTATGCTGGGCAAAGATCACTGGATGGTGACTCTGGATCTCAAAGAGGCCTATCTTCACATTCCTATCGGGCCCAGTTGCAGGAAATTCCTGAGATTTCGGAATGGGAATTTGCATTATCAGTTCTCTGCATTGCCCTTTGGCTTGTCTACTGCGCCCAGGGTATTCACAAAAGTCCTGGCTCCAGTAATAGCTTTTCTCAGACTAAAAGGAATTCAAATTTATCCTTATCTGGACGATTGTTTGATTCTGGCTCAAGGCAAGCACGAACTTCTTCAACATCTGCAGTATGTAATGACAGTTTTCAGATGCCTAGGGTATTCTGTGAACGAAATAAAGTCCAGTCTAGTACCCTCACAAGAGATGTGTTTTCTGGGTGTCAGACTGAATACAGCTGCTCAGATGGCATTTCTTACCCCGGACAAACAAAGAAATCTTCACCTATACTTCCAACAACTATCAGTAATGTCCAGGCTGACTGCAAGGACAGTCCTTCAAGCCTTGAGGTTCATGGCATCTTGCATTCTAGTACTTCCCAATGCCAAACTGCATATGAGGAAGCTACAATGGTATCTCAAAAGCGTTTGGTCTCAACACAGCCACGATTTGGACACTGTCATTCGGATTCTACCTTGCATTCAGAAGGAATTTCTGTGGTGGGCTCAGGAATGTCACCTAAACAAGGGGCTCTCTGTGACCCAACCAGAGGCAAGTCAGATTTTGACGACAGACGCCTCGGAGTCAGCCTGGGGAGCTCATTTCAAAGGAAAATGGATTCAAGACCTTTGGCCCCCAGAGCTACTTCACTTGCATATCAACATGAAAGAGATGCTAGCAGTTCAATTTGCTTTGGAAGGATTCAAGAGCCTACTTCAACCAGGACTGGTGTTGATTCGAACAGACAACACGACTGTCATGTGGTACATCAACAAGCAGGGGGGAACTCATTCTTACCCTCTTTGCAAACAAGCAATGCTGTTATGGGAAACTGCTTTGAATCTGCACATCACTCTTCGAGCACAGTTTGTGCCAGGAGCACAAAATTCTTTAGCAGACGTTCTGAGCAGACAGATTGTGGATCCTCACGAGTGGAAATTGGATCCTCAGGTATTTCTTCAGTTGACCAGGGCTTGGGGAACTCCAGACATAGATCTGTTCGCTTCTCCTCTGAATTTCCAACTGCCTCTGTTTTGCACAAGGCTGTTTCATCCAAAAGCCTGGAAAATAGATGCACTATCCTTCAGTTGGAGCAACCTTCACGTGTATGCTTTTCCTCCTTTGCCTCTTCTTCCAAAGGTGCTGTTGAAAGTCAGGAGGGACAAACCTTGCATGATCCTTATAGCACCGGATTGGCCTCGTCAGCATTGATACCCTCTGTTGAGGAGCTTAATTCAAGGAACACCTTGGCCGTTACCACGGATTCCTCACTTATTGTCTCAAGAAAATAAGAAGTTATGTACTCACCATAACGTTCCATCTGAGTAGGTGTATTCATTTGTCTGCAACCTGTGGGTTATGGATCCGATATCGGATCCGAACCGGCATGGTTTACCAGCTATGGATCCAAGCTCTCAGCTCCTCTCCTCACCCATAATGCCCTGCTCTACCCTCATGACCTCAGATCGAGTTTGCCAACAGCAAAAAAACACCCTGAAAAGGGTAACACACCGTATGCAGGAAACTGAAAGGCCAGGGGGATAGGAGGGCGGGATGGTTGCAGACAAATGAATACACCTACTCAGATGGAACGTTATGGTGAGTACATAACTTCTTAATCTGAAGTAGGAGATTCATTTGTCTGCAACCTGTGGGACAGAGTCCCCAGCTACCTGAATCTTGGGCCATCATGGAAGGATATTCCGGAGCACCGCGGAGCCAAATGATGCTCTACCCCTAGATGCAAGATCCAACTTATAGTGGGAAATAAAAATATGAGATGAAGCCCATGTGGCTGCTGCACAAATATCATCTAGAGGAATTCTAGCCTTAAAGGCTGCCGAGGTAGAAACTGACCGGGTTGAATGAGCGTGTACACTCTCCGGTGCGGGCCTTCCTGAAGCTTGATAAGCCAACAAGATACATTGTGAAATCCAACGAGACAAAGAGACTTTAGAAATTGGCTTGCCCAGATTAAATTTGGCAAAGGAAATGAACAACTGGTCGGATTGCCTATGACCAGCTGTCCTGTTTAGATAAAATCTAAGTTGCCTGTGAACATCTAAGGAGTGAAGCTTATATTCACCTTTGTTTTCGTATTTAGGGAAGAAAACAGGGAGGTTAATAGACTGATTAATGTTTGCTTCAGAAGCTACTTTAGGAAGAAAGGACGGGTTGGTCCTGAGGTAAACACGGTCCGGATGAAAGACCAAGTAAGGAGGTTTAGCTGATAATGCTTGAAGCTCTGAAACTGTCTTCGCAGAAGTAATGGCTACTAAACAGGTAGTCTTGAACGACAAGAATTTGAGATCTACCGTAGCCGCCGGTTCGAAAGGGGGAGCGGTGAAAGCCTGGAGAACTAAAGAAAGGTCCCAGGGAGGAACCGCTTGTTTTACAGGGGGCCTGAGAAGGAAAGTACCTTTAAGGAAAATTTTACACAACTTGGCTGACATGAGTGGATTAGAGTCATGACCAATGTGATAATGTGAGATTGCTGCCAGTTGTACTTTGACCGTGGAACTGCTAGCACCATCGTTAAAAAGAGTGGTTAAGAAATCAAGCACCAATGGGAGTGGAGCAGTGAATGGATTCAGGCCTTGCCGCTCCACCCACAAAGAGAACCGTTTCCACTTGCTATGGTAGATTTTCCTAGTGGAAGGTTTATGAGCTGCCACCAGGATAGCCTTAACAGGGGACGAAATACCGGGAGTCCTGATCAAGAGTGGAACTGGAGCAGCCAAGCGGTCAGCTTCAGGTTGTCCAGGTTCGGAGGAGACAGGCAGGATGGATGAGCTATCAGATCCGGGATTGGATCTAGAATCCAAGGAGGATTCACAGAGTGAGACCTTAGGAAGGGGAACCAGATCTGTCGAGGCCAAAACGGAGCAATGAGAATCATTCTGCAACCCACCCGAGACGCTTTCTGAAGAACCTGGAGCATCAGAGGTAAGGGGGGATAAGCATACAGAAGACCGGGTGGCCAAACATGCACCAGAGTGTCTCTTGGAGAGCCTCCAGGAGGAGGTATCAGAGCGAAAAAACTGTCGCACTTGGTGTTTGAGGGAGAGGCAAAAAGATCGCAAGAAGGAGTTCCCCACCGTGCGAATATGCGTTCCGCTACTTGAGAATTGAGAGACCACTCGTAAGGAGTCAGAATGGTGCGACTGAGTTTGTCCGCCAGGATGTTGGACCGACCCGGAATGTGCGTTGCTATGAGAAAGCGGTTGGTGGAGATTGCCCATTCCCAAACCCTCATGGCTTCTCGACAAAGAGGGTAAGACCTGGTTCCTCCCTGCTTGTTGATATACCAGACAACCGACATGTTGTCCGATTGAATCGCAATTGTTCCCAAGGGAAGAAAGTCTTGAAGTGCTAGCAATGCTAAGAGCACCGCTCTCATCTCTAGGACGTTGATATGCAGTGAGGTCTCTGAATCATTCCACGTGCCTTGGACGGTCCGGCCTGCAAAATGCCCCCCCCCACCCGAGGCAGGAGGCGTCCGTGGTCACTGTGGCGAGAGGGGGAGAAGCACAAAATGGGCGGCCTCTGTGGAGATCTGGGGAGTGAAGCCACCACAGGAGGGACCGCTTGCAAGCCCTGCTGATCGCAATGGGATGATGCATAGGAAGAGCAAGGTAAGACCACTGTACTAAAACAGTCCACTGGAGGATGCGCATATGTAGTCTGGCGAGAGGAAGAAGTGCTATGGCAGACGCCATGGACCCTAGAGCCCTCAGGCCCAACTCCGCCGGAACAGAACTTGAGTGGAGAATGGCCCGCACCTGGAGCTGCAGATTTTGAACTCTGTCTGCAGTGAGGAAGGCTCTTAAACTCCTTGCGTCTAACCTGGCCCCTATAAAATCTAAGAGCTGTGTGGGCGCCAGGTTGGATTTCTTCGTATTTATTGTAATGCCCAGAAAGGGAGCGAGATGTAGAAAAGAGTCTCGCGCCAATAGTAGTAGATACCTTGTTGGGGCGGTAAGAAGCCAGTCGTCCAGGTAGGGGAAGACCTGTACCCCCTGAAGCCTCAGGTGGGCCACTACCACTGCTAATACTTTGGTGAACACCCTGGGGGCTGTGGTGAGACCAAAGGGAAGGACCCGGAACTGGTAGTGACTGGCTCCCAGCCGGAAGCGGAGGAACCTCCTGGGCGCCTGTCCATCAGGATGTGGTAGTACGCATCTTTGAGGTCTATAGAGCACATCCAGTGATTTTCTCCCAGAAGGGGGAGAATAGATTGCAGAGTGGCCATTGAATTTTTCCTTGGGGACTGCCAGATTCAAGAGAGAAAGGTCTAGAATTGGTCTTAGTTCCCCGTCTTTTTGGCACTAAAAAGAACCTGGAGTAGAACCCTGATCCGATCTGGTCTGGGGACGGGCTGGATGGCTCTTTTCTTTAGCAGATGGCCAATTTCTGCCAAAGCGGCCTCCGTTGACCGGGTGGAGCGTCTGGGAGGGACTTCAACTTTGGTAAGTGAAGAAAGGGATGCGGTATCCTCTGGATATGATTTGGCGAACCCAGCGGTCTGATGTTATGGACTCCCATGCCGCTAGGTGCCCGAACGTCCCCGACTGCCTCCAGAGTGGAGCAGCCGGGCAACCCTCAGGGTTGCTGCGCGGGCCGTTCAGAGAAAGGTTCTCTGGACCCGAAGTTCCTGGGAGCCCCTCTGCCTCTAGGGCGGCGTCCTCCCTGTCCTCCTCTGCCACGGAAGGACTGGTTGTCTGGAGCAGGCTGGGATTGCTGCGACTTCGGAACCACATCTTCTTCTGACCCTTTTGGTTCCTAGAGTAGGGCCTCTGGGGTGCAGAGAAGCGGATTCCGATGGCAGACAGCGTCTTCCCGTCCTTCTCGCTCTGGGTCAAAGTGTCGCGAACGGTTTTGCCAAAGAGGGCAGAACCATCAAAGGGGGCGTTGTCAAGCGACGCTTTGAAGGGCTCAGAAAAATCGCAGTGACGGAGCCAGGCCTGACGTCTAGTGACTAGGCCTGCCCCTGCTGCTCTAGCGGCGCCTTCCGTAGCATGGGAGAGTAGCCGCATAGAGGTATTAGTTACTGATCTAAGAGTGGCCATGCGGGTGGAGTGCAGCATCTTGTCCTCCTCCGACATGGACTCTGGGGGAGATGCAGCGTATTCTTTAATGAGATCTCGCTGCATCCTAATGACGTGTGCCAGGTAGTTCAGCGCCCTTACCGAGAAGGTCGCAGAACTAAACATCCGCTTCCCCAAGCGGTCCATCATCCGAGACGCCTTGCTCGGGGGATGGACTGAGGGACTCTCCTGAGCAAGTTCCCTCTTGGTGGCCGCCGCCGTCAACATGGCATCTACCGGAGGCCCCTTACTCCAATGGGCACGGTCGGACGGTGGGCTGAGGATCCTATCGGGCCTCTTAGGGATTGGCTCCACAGTGTCCGGTTCCTTCCACGCCCTGGTGGTAATGAGGTCCACCAGGGGGTCGGCAGGAGGGGACACCCAAGAGGTAGACGGGCCCGCTTCAAATGCCTCCAAGAACACGGACTCGTCTGAGGAAGACTTGGGGGCAGACCACCCCCCCCTAATACGGAGCATTTCCATGATGTCCCCAAATGAGACATCCTCGGGGGGTGACCGTGGGGAGCCTTCCCCTTCCTCCAAGTCCGTGCCTTCCGTGAGAGACTCGGGGGAGTCAATGTGCCTCCTTTTGCACGTATGCTTGCGAGGAATATCCTCTGGGGGGCTGTCAGAGGACTCCTCGCAAGCAGCAACCTGTTCCAGTGGAGCAGCTTGGGGCACAGAAGCGGGCTGTCCCAAGGGCCGGATGGTGGAAGCCTGACCCAGTGCAGAGGGAGCGTGGGACAGAGCCGAAACAAGTGCTGGGGGTCCGGAGACCCTCAACAGGGCCCTCTCCACTACATCAAACACCGAAGGGGAGCCGACCTCGACCAAAGGATCCGACAATCGGCTCCCCCTCGGATCCAAAGAGTGGATCGGAGCCGAAGCGCTCGGATCCGAAGGGACAGTGCGCTCCGACACAGACGGCGCCGAAGGAGCACTGATCCCCCCGGATCTGAGGCTCGGATCCAGGCTCCGAGAGGTCGGATCTGATGCACTCGAGGGCAGGGTCGGATCCGAAGTACAAAGTACTATCGGCGCCGACCCACCCTGGCCGGCTGCTCGGCTCCAGCTGCTCCGAGCCCGGGTAGGGGGGCGGAGAAGGAGCAATCGGTTTGAAAAGGGGTTGAGCTCCCCAGAGGGGAGGCAAAACACTCCCATCTGCATCTGGGCCTGGATGAACCTTCTCATCATCCGGTCCAGATCAGCATCCGAAAGGCTATCGTGATCTCGGCGAGGCTACCGAGGTAGGCCTAGAGTGCCTCCTCGAGAGCCCCGATGGCGATCGGGTCTCCTCCTCCTCAGGTCCCGGTGAAAACACACTGGAGACCGGAGCCGAGAAGGAGGAGACCGAGCCGACAATGGAGCCGACAATGGAGCCGGGGGAGAAGCCCGCTTGGCTGGCAGGGCCGAAACAGAGGTCTCGGCCCGCCGCTTATGGTGCTTCTCCCTCCGGTCCCTTTTTCTAGCATCCCTCTCCTCCAAACCAGAAGCGGGAGGTTGAGTCCCAGGAGGAGGAGGGGGCCAGAGGAATAACCGTGAGCACGGTTACTCCCGAAGGAGCGGAGGTCGGAGCCGAGTCCGGCGGTAAAAGGCCCGCCAAAACAAGCTTGGACCTCCGCTCCTTCAATGCCCTGGGGTTGAACCCTGCACAAATGGAACATCCAGATGTGAGGTGTTCAACCCCCAGGCATCTAACACACCGAGTGTGGCCATCAGCTGGGGAAAGCTTATGGCCACACTCAGAGCATTTAGAAAATATAGACTTGGGTTGCTCAGACATCCCAATCTACAACAGTAGTTACTATAACTAAAAAGTAACTAAAGAAACACAAAATCACTCACAGGCCCAACACACACACACTACGCTAACAGCGAGGGGAGGGATATAACTTTTAGATAAACTCTAAAAAAGTAAATATACCAAAGGGGAAACCTACACTTTCACACAAATAACTAAGAAAAAATCTTTTAAAATTTAAAGACTGAAAACTAGCACTTAGCTTGAGAGCTTGAGAAACAATCCGGTCACCATGCGCGGCAAATGAGATCTGAGGTCATGAGGGTAGAGCAGGGCATTATGGGTGAGGGGAGGAGCTGAGAGCTTGGATCCATAGCTGGTAAACCATGCCGGTTCGGATCCGATATCGGATCCATAACCCACAGGTTGCAGACAAATGAATCTCCTACTTCAGATCAATCATTTTCTCAATGTCAGGGTGCAATCCCTACACCTGACAGCCTGGCGCATTCGGTTTTAGAGAATGAGGGCCTTCAGCTCCCTCAACAAGTTTTGGATGTTATTTTGGAAGCCAGGCGTCCTAGTACTCGAAAAGTTTATGCTGATAAATGGAAGAGATTTTTTCTTTGGAGTTCAGCTAAAGGCTTTGATGTCACATTGCCTAATTTGAGTTGTACATTGCAATATTTGACTATTTTATTGGACAAGGGTTTGTCCTTCTCTTCTGTAAAAGTGCATGCTGCAGCTATTTCTGCTCACTATAATTGTGACCCTCCTTTATTTTCACATCCATTGGTTAAACAGTTTCTTAGAGGGGCAAAGAATATAAGACCCCACGGAGGCTCCTACTCCTACCTGGGATCTTAATTTTGTTTTGGAAAAACTGACTCTGCCTCCTTTTGAACCTGCAGCTACGGCTGAATTGAAGTTGTTGTCTTGGAAGACTGCTTTTTTATTGGCTGTTACTTCTGCTAGAAGGGTATCTGAATTACAGGCCCTCATGGCAGTGGAACCTTTTCTGATTTTTCACCAGGACAGAGTTTCCTTACGTACTAATCCTACTTTTCTGCCTAAGGTGATTTCTAATGTGGCATTGAACCAATCTATACATTTGCCTACTTTTTATGCTAACCCCCAAAATGAAGGGGAAAAAGTTTTGCATTCTTTGGATGTACATAGGCAGTTAAAGGGACACTATCTCGTTCCTCAAACAGCCTGCCTGCCTCGGACCGAATCTCAAAACACTAACACCCACTTACCAAATCACCTCCCTTGTTTGTGACATCACTAATGACATCCCAACAGTCCCACCTATGGCATTGCATGTCCTTAAAAATGCTGCAAACTTTTATCCCGGTCCTGTTTTACTTCCCTCAGGAATAAGACACAACTCTTTCGTTCTCAGCTTTGTAGGTTGTTCTCCTGCGTGTTTTGTTCAGTAAGTATTAATTTATCTTATTTATATAAAGTTCGATCATGTTTCTAAAACATGATCATGAAATGGAGTAAGTAGCGTGTAATGGTAGGCATTTGTCGAAAATGTAATTATGTGATACTTTACAGCATTCTATGTCTGTATGATAATATGTTTATCCAGTTTTCCCCGGAGCAAATGTCCTATATTTTTCTATTACGGTTGATGTGACCCATTCGAAAATTGCCAGCACACAACTTTGCCGATTATGTATCTCTGTGCACGGCAGCTGTTTACAGGTCTGTGATCCGTTGGAAGTGCATTCTAAAGTGAGTCAGGGAAGCAGTTGAAATAATGAAACCTCACATAACAAGCGTATTTGTTAACTAAAATAATTAATTCATTACTTCAGCAACTTGTATAAAGTACACATACATCTGGAGCAATGCACATTACAACCATAACAGAGCAGAAGCAGATTGGTCAGTAACATATTTATTTATTTATCACTAACTTGTCTAAAAGGTTTTTATTAGTTCTGTGGATTTAATGCATATTTATTATTGGACTGGTGCAAGATCTACACAATTTAATTCATGACTGAGAACTTTTTAATGTATATAACTTCATCAGTTTTTAAACTTAATGAAGCTTATAGCAGTGTTAGATAAGGAAATTAATTTAACCGAGGTTACGTTTTTAGTACAACTACGCGGACATTTCATATGCTTACTGTTGGATTTATTTGTCACGACTCTGTTTTTAAAGAAAGCTTTAAAAGGTTACGAAGAATTTGGAGTTTTATTTATTTTAAAAAGTAACAGGCTTTAAAGTAAGCTGAATCAATTTATGAATTCATGTGCACAAAATGTCATCGGTGCTAAAATTTCTAGTATTTATAGCGGTATATGGCAAAAAAGTATACGTTACAGTTTTTTCTGTATTTCTTGCACACAGCAAATTAACTTGATTAATTATTAAATCAAGGCAGCATTTTAATTAACAAGTGTTTGGCAGAATATTTAAGAACACTGCAGTTCATAGATGGTTGTACTTGAAAAAGGCCGGTATCACCGGGCGAAAGCACTTGTGTTTTGCTACGTTTGTTTTTTTACAGTAATAAAAAGTCTATTTTTTATTCACTACGCTGGTTTGGATACTATTCTGTTTTGAACTGGAGGGATTCAACTTTAAAAAAGAAGTAAATATAAGCTCACAAATTTAGCCTCACCAACACACTTGTGCCCTAAAAGCATTTAGATAAATAGTGAATAAAATACAAAATGCTAGGGCACGTTTTAGGCAGTCCAAGTAATATTCAAGCAGCCACTATTATAATGAATCTTCTGATCAGACGTACTTCAGAAATGCAGAAAAGTACTCAGTACATCCAAAAAAACACTGTCGCTTAAATGCTAGGGTGTATACCAAAGTTCTAAAGTTCGCCAAGTATTAAAGTTAGATTCGAAAATTCGTACCACGAAACGCTTGGTTATTTCTGCTGGATTATGGCTACAAGCTATAGTTTCGTGCAGAGGATTCAATGAAGTTTATGTTTGGTGAAACTCGAATCTAACTATTAATAACTATTACTAACTAATAGTTTCATTATAATAGTGGCTGTTTGAATATTTCTTGGACTGCCTAAAACGTGCCCTAGCATTTTGTATTTTATTTAAATAAGAAGTGACATTTGCATTTGCTGCTCATGCTGTTTGTCTTGAACTTAAGGATCTGGTGAGGTCGGACATTTTTCAGAAACCTCACATATACTACCGCACATATCGATAGTATACATTTGGGTGAGGGCTGACTACTTGAATAAATACTGATAATATTGTATCCATACATCAGATGCAAGTAAACGCTAACATTTCAAAACGAAGCCTGTTCTTGCAGACGCTTTTCAGGCTGCTCAACTTCTTATTGGTCGGTAATCTGCTCTCAATCAGGTCCGCTTCATTGAAGTTTGCGACCTGATTGGCTGCAGCAGAAAGTTACAATTTTTTACTCTGCTCGTTTTAATTTAATTTAATTTTTATTTTTTTATTTAATTGTACATATGGGTGCATTACGGGTGGAGATTATGGTGGATGTGCATATAGCATGTACACATTATAAAATCCACATAGACGAACTCGGTCCCAATAAATCAGAAATACGAAAATATTCACAGTATAAGGCAGACGACCAAAGGATTCAGTAGTAAATTGTCTTTATTGAACGTCACACACAGGAAACAGTAAAATAAATCAAACGCTTTCAGTATGCTTACACCTTATTTTAAATAATAAATTAATTTAGAATTTCATTGTTATAAATATAATTAAATAAAGCTCAAATTGAATTTAAGTAAAATTAGAATTAAAAAGTCACTGCAAAAACACGTGTTATGACAATTCCAACTTTTGAAACTTTAGAAATCATCAGCCATTAAAACACATATTATACTAGTATATAGTAGTTCACCAACAAAACACAACGTTTTGAATGTGCGTGCATATTTGTAAAAAACAGACTGTCATATATTCAACATCCTTTAAACCATTCCTAGTATGAAGAAAACTCTGATGCATAAAAAACTGTTAAAGATGCAGCTATATCCAACATTGTAAACAATATCATATATGACCCCCGAACTTTAAATAATTCCTATCTTTATGTACTAGTAAATAACATTAAAATGAGATAGCTCAATAATATATAAAATACATATATGTGCAAAAATGCTAATAAATAACTAACTAATTAAACCATGCATATTTAAGTCACGTTGTTAGTCTCAGTAAGCATCTTCAGAAAGCCTGATATTGATCAGGCGAAAGTGCTTGATTTATTTTACTGTTTCCTGTTTGTGACGTTCAATAAAGACAATTTACTACTGAATCCTTTGGTCGTCTGCCTTATACTGTGGATAATTTCATATGTACACATTATACCCAAAGTCCTTACTTTAGCCAATTCGTCCCGTTTGAAAGATGGGTTGTTTTTCTGCCAAATTATATCACAATAAGTAATCACTGATGATTGAGTCTCACACTTCATATGCCTTTCTATACGAGGAATATTTCAAAAGTCTCCCTATTTGACCACATTTGTTCCACTTTCACTTAGGTTTAAGCCCATATTTATTGCTTTGACAGATACAGAGGTACTGTGCTTTGACATCGACATTATTTTGTAGCTGTACATTGGTGTCTGTATTTCAGTGGGTGCTAAAGTAACTAGCACGGTACTATCTAGTCAGTCTCGTCCACTTCATTGAAGCATGCAACCAAATTGGCTGCAGCAGAAAGTTCACATTTTTTATTTTATTTTTTTTTTATTTTCCATTATTTTTTTAAATATGGGTGTATTACAGGTGCAGATTAGGAAGGGCATGCTTCTGTCAGGTCATTAGTACTACTTGTGTGGTTTTCTGGCAAATTAGATGACAATAAGTAATGAATGAGATTACACTAGACCCCACAATTTGGTTTTACACTTTGGATATGTTCTACACTTATTTTTAGGATGGTTTGAAATAGAATTTTGTATTATTATTTTACTATTTCACTGTTCAATGGAGTCACAAAATAAGGAATGCTTTTAACTTTGTACTTTATGCATTACAGTCACCAATGTCAAATAGTCCTTCACTTAGCACAGGTATAACTCATCAGTCTTAATTATGAGTATATCACCATGTACACAGGCTAATGTTTATTATATCAAACTATTAATATTACTTAATGATTACCGATATGTTAGTCCTTGTCAGTTATGAGTACCCACATTAAACAGAGTGTATACATATATGAATAATTTCCCTCCAGGCAAATTGGGACACAGTCTGAAATGGGAAAGATACATTATGTCTCAGATGCCTTTATTAAAACAAATGGGTTCTAGCCATGTCCACCTGACATGCATCCATCCTTTTGGGCTGCATTGCCTTTGTAAATTAATTATGCAGTCTCACTTATTCGTTTCTCCACTTTGTATCCTCTCTTTCATGTCACCTCTCTGTCTTTTTATAACATTGCTTTGTACCTTGCACTTCTCTTTCATGATGCTTTCTTCCTCCTGATCCTCACCTTATTATCCAATTTGTATTGTTACTTTGTGAGGTACAGTTGTCTTAGGTTTATAGGTTATCTAGGCTATCGTCCCTAGGGCCTATGCATGCGTAGCCACATGCATTACATGGCTATTTCTTACCACAGTCTGTACTTCCCTGGACCCCTGTCTAGCAGGGCAATTATTATGATCCCCAGGATCAATTTCCTATCCCCCATCCAATCATCAACATTCCTTTGAAAGCGTGCCAAAGAGGCACTCTTCTTGACATGTATGACCAGACTATTACAGAGTACTGTTAGTCTGTGGGTCCGGAAAAAATCCCATTCCAGCATGTTTTGTTCATTGTGATGACAAGGTTTAGATCCTGGAGCATGCGTCTGAGGGATTTAGATTTCTTTGTGTAACATGTCCAACAGCTCTGGTTTTGACATGGCCTTGTATGTTAAGCAGAGATCGCCTCTGAGTAGACGATATGCGACACAGTATAGGTGCAGTTTTTTTTAGATGGTCATCATATGGCATCTGCTTTAGGCCTGTGATTCTTTTACTGAGATATTACTGTGCCCTTTCCAGTTGTTGCAGATGTCTTGATAGGTAAATACCAAATGGGGCATTTCCTTCTATAATAAGTCTAATGAGGGATGAGTACAATCACCTTCTTTTTTTAGGATGACAAACCCTTAGTGCTGAGATGTGCTACATAGAAGGATTTCATTACTGTTGTGGTGATGTGTTTATCGAAGGTGAGACCACTATCCACCTGTGTTCCTAAGTTTGATATCTCACTTTTGGCATTTAGTGTACTGCCAGCTATGTGTTAATTCACAGGTACAAGTATTTTGCCCAAAGGGGATAACTATACATTTTTGCATTGAGCTTGAGCCCATGGCTCTCGCACCAAGCATCTGTTTTTGTAAGGCCCTTTTGTACAATATCCAAATCATTTTGGGATTCAATAATAGCTACCGGTTTGCACTCATCTGTCAACTTTGCAAGCTACACTACACTATTGTGGGCCTGTACTGCAGAGAAGTAGATGCCAAACAAGACCGTCCCCAGCAATCAACCCGGAGGTACTCCACTTGTCAGTTGTCTGGAGCTGGATTTGTAGTCGGCTACTTTTACAGTCTGGGTTATGTCAGTTAGCAATTTTGCAACCCATCTATTGATGTAGGGACTAATGGCCAGCTTACTATAGTTATCTATCATTCCAGAGTTGGGTATTGCATGCAATGCCTTGGCTACATCCAGATAGGCTGTGTAAGTTACATGAAAATATTATGTTAAGTTGTCTATCTTGCCTTCATTCTTGCTGGATCGGCTCCGACTCGGCCACTCTAAAAGCTCGAGAGCCAGTTCCACTGGCTCGAGGCTCCCCTATATCCCACAATGCTAGGCGGTAACTCCTCAGATCTCGTTTGCCGCTACAGCGATCGAGGTGCTTTTTCAACCGGCTCGTCAGGTTAGTTGAAATATTTAGTTGTATCACTAGATAGACCCCTTTCAGTTAGTTTTTTCCTCATAGTTTTTAAAGTTAAATAGTTTAAACCCCCTTTTTAGTCGAGTTTCCCCAGTTTTTCTCCTAAATTTCCTATTTTTATTCCCTTGGGCTTTAGGCACAGTCCCTCCCTTCCTTGATAGCTGTAGTGACTGTGTTTTGTAGGGATTTAATTTCTAACCTAATTATTAAAATTTAATTTAAAATCTTAATTTTTACAAGTGTAATCGGTGTGTGTGTGTGTGTGTGTGTGTGTGTGTGTGTGTGTGTGTGTGTGTGTGTGTGTGTGTGTGTGTTTGTGGTTACACTTGGACTTTCTTGGACATGTCCAAAGAATTGAAGGTCTCAGGCTTCAAGAAGTGTGACTCGTGCTGTCAGAAGATGTCTCTGACAGACGGTCACACTTCTTGTGTATACTGCCTGGGGCCTTTGCACCTGCAGGACTCATGTGCTGTTTGCCATGGCTTCAGCCCTAGAGTCCTGCAGGAGTGGAAAAATAAACTTATTTTAAGGGGCTTATTGAAGCCTGAGGTTCCCTTGACTCAATCCTCGGGGAAACCCTCTAAGCCTTCCAGACCTTCAGCTCCAGTCTCTGAGCCGTCTTCTGGGGGTCCTAAGGCTATTAGAACATCGGCTCCGGCCTGAGCCGATGAATCTCAAACACATGCCCCTACTGTTTCCTCGGCTCTGGCCGGAGCTGAGGAAGACATAACTGAGTCTGCTCCGATCAAGTTGTCGGAACCGACATCTAGAAAAAGGTCCCGATCTCCATCTATCGGCTCCGTTCATTCGGCTCCAGCATCACCTTTGCTGTCTGAACGGAGCCATAGATCCCACTCCTCTAGGTCTTCCAGGCTGTCGGACCATGACCTTCACAGAGTAGTGAGTCGACTTCTTAAGTCCGAGGCACTAGCCCAGATGCTTCAAAGTCCGACTCAACAGTCGAGAACTATTCCCATTACTCAAAATGTTCCTCCTCTTCAGTTCCGTCGTCTGCTCCGATGTCTTCCTTGTAGGAATCTCGGTGCTGGACTTCCCTCGTCGGCTCCGAGTGTCGAGTGGCATCGGACCCTTGTCCGACCCCGCTCTCCCTCTCTGTGCTTCGGCGCTGGTCAGTTCGGCTCCAACATCGGCCTCGGAGCCATCACTGTCAGTGCCGGGGGAGGTTTTCAGTTTTTCGGAGCGGAGACCTCCAGCTCTGCCTGACAGGGGTGCCTTCGAGGTCATGAGGAGCATGTTAGAACCAGGTTCAACTCCACAGTTGGCTCCTTCTGCCCCTCCCTCCATGGTGCCTCCGGTGATTTCTACTAACTCTCTCATCCCCGACCGTAGAGAGCCAGCTCCTCAAGTTTCCCCAGTAGGGATCTCCTCCTCTTCTGAGGCCTCTCCTGACCCTGTAGGAGAGCCCCCTAGGAAGAGGCAGTGCAAGAGGAAGCACATTGACTCCCCTGAGTCTGTCACCTCTGACACTGATTTAGAGGATTCTGAAGGTTCCCCTCATTCCGCCTCTGAAGATGTCTCCTTTGCAGACATCCTTGAAATCTTAAAACAGAGGGGGAATTGGCCAGCCCTCAACCCTTCAGAGGATGAATCAGTGTATCTTGAGGCATTTGGCTCTCACCCTTCCACCTCCTGGGTGTCCACTCCCTTTGACCCCCTTATGCAAGTGGTGACTAAGAAGGCTTGGACGGCTCCTGATTCAGTGAAACCCACCCCCAGGAGACCATCAAAATTCATCACTGCCCCCAAGGACAAAGAATTTTTAACCAAAGGCGTCTCTGTTGATGCTATGGTGGTGGCTGCGGCCACCAAGAAGGAGTTAGCTGATCCTTCGGTGCCTGTTCATCCTCCTAACAAGGAGTCTAGGTCGATGGACAGGTACGGGAAGTGGATGTTCTCGTCAGCGACCTTTACTATGAGATCGCTGAATTACCTGTGTCATTTCACTCGTCTTCACAGGGATTTGCTCAAGGAAGTGAGCAAAATGTTAAAGGACCCAACAGCTGCGGGTTTTCAGGATAGAATGAATTCTCAGCTGGCAACCCTTAATTCTATAACTAACTCCTCCATGCGCCTCCTTTCATATGCGGCGGATGGAGCAAGTAGAGCGGCAGGTACAGGTGTAGCCTTGCGTAGGCACGCCTGGATGCGGCTATGTAACTTTGTGGACCCTTTCAAGGCGTCCTTCACTAATTCCCCCTTTGATGGATCATCCCTCTTTGGTCCTCAAGTGAAGGAAACCCTGAGTAGGTGCGAGACTGATGGCAAAACTCTCTCTGTCATCGGAGTCCATTTTTCTACTCCTTCTAGGCCTTACCCCAAAGGCCAGAAGGGGGAAAGATGTGGTTCTGCAAACAATCTCAAGGAGATTTGGCTGACGCCTAGAGTCGATTCCCCTCTAGAGGCAGAGGGGGGAACAATAATGGTAGACACCGTCCTAGAGGCAGAGGGGGCCCGCAGAATCAGGGCAGTCGAGAATCCTTTTCCGACAAGCCCTTTCAGCATCCCTGAGGTGTTGCCCGACTGTCCACCTTCGGAGGCAGTCGGGGGAAGATTATCGCTGTACCCAGAAGCCTGGCTAACCCTAACTCAAGACAAGTGGGTACAGTCTATCATTTCCGAAGGCTACAGAATCCATTTCCTTTTCATTCCGAAGCAATCCAAAAAATCCCTTCCAGACGTTCCACCCAGTCAAAGGGAGCAAGCAGCATTAGAAATTTCAAAGCTTCTTGCAAAAAGAGCCATTCAACCAGTTCCAGCAGACCAAACAGGATCCGGAATCTACTCCAAATTCTTTTTGGTTCCAAAGAAAACAGGGGACTGGAGACCCATTTTGGATCTCAGCAACTTGAACAAGTTTGTCAAGAAAACAAATTCCCGGATGGTCACGCTGCAGTCCATTCTACCCCTTTTGGGGTGGGACAACTGGATGTGCTCGATAGATCTCCAGGACACGTACTATCACATCAGAATGAGTCGACGCTCCAGGAGGTTTCTCCCCTTCAGGCTGGGAACCAGTCATTTCCAATTCAGAGCCCTGCCCTTTGGTCTCACTACAGCCCCCCGAGTGTTTACCAAATGCATGGCAGTGGTAGCCTCTCATCTGAGACGACAAGGATTCCAGGTGTTTCCTTATTTAGACTACTGGCTCCTTACAGCCCCCACCCAGCATCTTTTACTTCTTGCCAGAGACTACACCTTTCACACATGTCAGGCACTAGGCATTTCCATAAATTACAAAAAGTCTGTCTTGTCGCCTTGTCGTGTTATTACCTTTATAGGTGCAAATCTAGACACAGTCAACATGTCAGCCAGACTCACAGAGCAGAGAATAGCAGACATACACAGACAGGTCTCTCTTGTCTTGCAGAGCAACAAAGTCAAAGCCAGATTGATCCTGAAAGTCTTGGGGATTATGGCAGCTGCCATCCCTCTTCTACCATTAGCTCGCTTCCATATGAGAATTTTACAATGGATGCTCTTCACACAATGGTCTTTCCAACGACTTCCAATGTCCCATCCTATTCGGATAACTCAATTGTACAAGAATCATCTCTCTTGGTGGATCACATCTCCCCAGCTTCTCCTAGGGAGACCTTTCGTCCCTTCCCCTCCGGTTGCTACAGTGACAATGGACACCTCCCTGATCGGGTGGGGGGGCATTACCAGGGCAGGACAGTCCAGGGCATGTGGCAACAGTTCGAGTACATATCTTTGATGCTTCTCTTTTTGCATTGGTTACTTTTTCTTTCTCCTTTGCATAAATATTACACCATAGAACATCTCTTTCTTTTCTTTTACATGCTCATATGTCTTCCTCAGATGATTCCCGATGTTCCAGTTTCTCCCTACTTTGGGCACTTACTCCATCCTGCTGTGATGTTACCTCTGTTATGCCTTCTACACCTTAAGCTTCTCTTTGTAGTTACTCAGTTGAGTGCCTGGTGGAAAGTCTCCATTACACTAATTACAGTAAAGCTAGAATTCCTATAGAAGTACAAGCACAAATGCATATCACGTAATACAAAGTGTCAGCAATACTGCCCATAGTGGAAAAAATCATGCATTTTCTTTTATACCAATTCACACAGTTAAAGCCAAAGTAAAAAGCTATGTACTATATTTACATAGTGTGATAGATTGTATGGTAATTAGCTTAGCAAGGTTAAGCTATAGGATGCTTATGAACTCAGGAGGATAGCCTCCCCGGGGCCTTTGATTACAGACTCCCAGATAGGGATAATCCAGTTACATATTCCATGAGGAGAGGTTGGTGAAAAGCTGAGTTTTTCACTTGTTAGTGCTTCACATTGTCCTTAGCGTGGAAGTCAGACAGTGCCATTTATTACCTAAGGAGAGGAGGATTGGTCTAGCAGGACATTCCAATTTGTGAATAACTTACATGTGAACGTCAAAAACTTTCCATTGGGGTGTAAGGTGGACAGATGTTATTTAGAGCGGGCCATTTATTTCTATTTAATATTAGTCTATGTACTATACTGAGCTGTAGGCAGTCCATGCATTTATTTGTGATTTGTAACCAGTGGAGACATTGTAGGTTAACACACTCGTCAATCTATGTTTGGGCAGTTAAGATCAACTTGAATCAAGTGTAAAGGGTTTCATCTTGACACATTCAAACAGGTTAATATGCATAGTGGGCATCTTCATTCACATTAATGCACCAGTAGCCAGATACAACTTACAAATGGGTCTTGCTAGTTATTAACTGCACCGACAGTTTCTCTGGTTCTTAGCCATCTACGATTTGAATAGGTGTCTGGTCATTTGTTAACTGCACCTGCAGTGTCTCCTGTTCTTACTGTTTACTGGCCTGGACGTGGTGTATGTCTTTAATGTCTACTTCAACTACGCCTCCTTTGGCTTTACAGCAGACACTGTTTGGAGTCGTCAATGTATGATGGCGTGAGTAACTCGGTCAGGCTGGTGTGCTCTCCACAGCTTACAACCAGTTCTAAGTAGGCACTCTATGGATGAGGCCGTAGACTTTGGCAGAAGCATGAAATCCAGGTCAGACAGATGCAGGTCATCTTTGACAATGTGTTGTTGTCGGTCGATAATATATTCACACACTGTCATGTACTAGATCACCCTTCAACCACAAAAGTCGATCCTGTTCTGTTTGTATTGCTTCATCACTCTGGGTGATGGTAGAATGCAGCTTAAGGCTAGGTACATACCTCCCTAGGATAGATAATCAGCAAGCTCACTCACGTTTCTCTTCGTATAGTCCTGAGAGGTACCTTTCAAGTCATTAACTCCAGCATGCACTATGACTGTCAGAACATTACATGTTCTTGAGAGACTTCAGAGCATGTGTGATATGGTGGATTCTGGCACTGGACATACTACTAACTGTCACTTTCTCACTTCTAACTTTCAATTCTCAATTATATGGAAAGAGCTAACTATCCTAAGATCTGAACGTGACTACTGTGGAGAATAATACGGCCACTTCAGTCAGTATACCATGTTGCACCATTGCACATATCCCTGAAATGTAATTTTCTTTGCTTGTCTTTTAAATGTTGGACCGCTCAAGCATGTCTACTCACAAAGGATAACTGTGACATGTTGTGCATACAAGTGCATGCAGATCATAGTGTATGTGACACTTAACTTGTGTCCCATGCATTTTTATTTGTTCATGTTAAATGTCCTCTATGATTTTTTTCTCAGCAGCCACTGTTATCATCTCTAGGCGATAATTACGAGAATGTGGTTGGCACCACTGTCATTTTCTGCATCTTTGTCTTCAGGAGCCATGGATTACTTGATTTGGTCTGCTCTACTCACATCATTTAACTTTGTATCTTTTTGCTTTGTGTGCTTAATGATCATACAGGTACTTATTTAATCTGAATCCAGTCTCCTACTTTGGAACCATTTATTTGACTACGAGGCTGTTTATTGTACCACACTGTTGACTGTTCAGCTGCCAAAGAGATCTATTTGCATTGCACAGCACTTGTTCTCCTACATTACAACTGTTCATAGCAATTCCATGCCCATATGCCAACCTTAATGGTCATGTCTCCAACATCTGAATGAATATGTTTCCGGTATTGTTTTTCTTATGATGCAGTATCCTAATCAATATTCATTTCCTAGGATACATAAGCACACGCACTACATTTTTTTGCAGTATGTAATCAATAATCATTTCCTAGGATACATAAGCACACACTACATTTTTTTTCAATTGCAGGTAATAACAGGTCAGTACCTGCACTTGCCAATTTACCACATATCTAAAGAAGTCCGGTACATAACCATGGACCTACCTTTGTCTGCTTCTGCTGGCAAAAGGTAGATGCCCAATTTACCATCTCATTATCATTATATACTTGCTCGTTATTCACGTACAACTCTTTCACATCTCATTATGTATGTGGTTGACTAGGGGTACAGCAAAGTAACGTACATCCCTGACATCACAAACCCTATGTGCCTGCTTATGCCTTTGCTTAGCATTGTCATCTGCACATCCCATTACTTTTCCGCGCTATTTCGATGAATATATACACAATGTATTGCGCACAGTACTGACGGATTATTATACGTTCAAACATACATAACCTGTGTGTGGTGATGCATATGACACAGTCAACACTGATCTGCTAACATGTGTAGTTACCTGCTGAATAATATAGTGCTCAATATACAGTTGAGTATATGAATTTCATCATGCCATTAGAATTGGCATACTGTCCGTCAGAGTGTATCTTGAAAAAAGCACGGCTGTTTTCAATGCACAGTGCAGTACATGTAATTGTGTATGTTTGTGAGAATTTTAATTTTTCATTCTTTTGCTATATAGCTGACTTCGGAAAACCATCTGTCCCATGTATTAATGTCCATTACATGTTAATCACATATGTCATGTTTGTCAGCAACTGTTTACCACACGTGGCCGATGCCTAATCTTCTTCGACCATTTGACTTTTGTTCAGGTGCTCTGCTGTCAGCATGATTGTATCTTTGCTGTTTCAACATCATCAGTTACAATACACTTACATTGATGTATAATGTACTATTCCTGTACGGTTTGTATAACTGGTAGGTACATCATGTCAACTCTGTCCAACAATGGCGGCACAACCAACGGGAACAAAAAGTCAGTAACACTCTCTGCTCATAAACGCCTGAAGAAAGCACTGGATGCTAAACGTGGACGCACATGGATTGCCATTGGTAGTGAATTTGATCGCTGGATGGCTGTCAAGCATCATCTTCAAGTAAAATCGCATCAGGAAGTGGCACATTTCCTGCTTAACTTGTAAGTCTGTTTGTATGCTTAACCATCTGCATTTATCTTATTATATGCATCATAGTGTTGTGTTACAATACTCCTTAGTGTGTTTGCATTCATAGTTATCACACACATTTGTTCACAGGACAGTCAGTGATTATAATAGGGCTGTAATGTGTGTTACAACCATAAACTACCAAAAGGCATGCTGTATGAGCTGTCTAGTCAACATCGCCTTAGTGTGTGTAACCACGTAATGTATTGTGTTTGTGTAGCGTGATACATTGATGAGTACAGTTTTGCTTTTAAATGGAATCTTGCTAGTTATCTACACAGCTCCAACATGGGTGTATCAATTGGACCTCTAGCTGAAATATACATAGAGTGCCTACTCAGAGGCACAAACTATGCGGCAGCAGATGCACTGGCTTTCTTGTCCGGTAGAATCTGTAGACTGTGGCCTAAGAGTACTATTAAAAAACTAACATTTAATCTCAATTAGATAGAAGTGATATGAAGTGCAGTCAGACAATGTAATAATACAAGTGTATGCACCTGATTGCAGGTACGACAATCAAAGTAACCAGTCATGCATGGATGCAGTGCCGTCAGCATTGCCCCAACTTCAGTCCACTCCAATGTCCATTAGAGCAAATACATCTAGTACTCTCTCAGCTCCAAGCCTATTTTCGGGGAGTTTCAGGTAAAATTGCACCACCAACCGTGACAAGTCCAGTACTTTGCACAGTTATCATATCTCACATGTGTGAATGGAACACACTCTGCTTGATTCTAAATGTACATGCTGATTCTTACAATCTTTTTGTTTTTCAGACACATGAGACAAGATGATGATGACTGCATGTCAGATGTTTTCCCTCTCGAAGACATTAGAGGCAACAATCACGTGCTACATCACGACTTGTCATACATAACATCGGGCACCCCTCCACAAGGAAGCACAAGAGAAAGGTAATTCACACTTTCTACATTGTGAATGGTGGATTGTAATTGCATTCTACACCTTTACACCATTATTTATGTTCACCTATTCCAGCATGCAAGAATTCACAATTTGTCGACCTATGCAGCAAAAGAGCAATCCGGCATG
The DNA here is from genome assembly GCF_019279795.1 of Protopterus annectens. Taxonomy (NCBI): domain Eukaryota; kingdom Metazoa; phylum Chordata; order Ceratodontiformes; family Protopteridae; genus Protopterus; species Protopterus annectens. Next base: position 1,821,398,376 of record NC_056732.1, read on the forward strand.
TATCAGATCATCCTCCGTTGACCATTCTCTCAACAGGTTTTAGCTTTAATCAGTGTGCCTCATTTACAGATGCATCGCTCTTGCTTTGCATATACCTAATTCTGTTGTTTTTGGTCTCTCCCCTTCTGTTATCTTGCTTTTATGCACTGTGTGCTGGCATAAATTTTGAGCAGCTCTGCAGGCCTTTGTGAGGAGCCAGAACACAGAATGCAAGACAGTGAGTTTCCGACTGTTTTGTACAACACAGCAAAACAGTCATTAGAAGCAGACAGGTCAGCCGCTGAGGATACATTAACAAGAAATGAGGAACTTAGTGCAGAATCACTTTCCACGGAATCTGTTGTACTGGTGTACAAGAGTAAACTCATACAACTGGCACAGAAATGCATGATACCACATTGTGATATATGTAGAGAAGGTGTGTCAGTAACAAACACAGTCAAAGGATCATGCATCAAGCTATCATGGGTAGGTATTATTGGGCTACCATACAAGCCATACTCATTTGTAATAATACTTGGCATGCATAGTTGGTAACAACACTGTCTTTCTTGTAGGTGTGTTGCAATGGTCATATTGCTTACCAGTGGTCAAGTCAACATACAGTTAGGAAGGGTTTACATCTTGGTGATGTTATGATAGCAGCGGCAATCTTCCTGACTGGAAACAACTATGCTAAGATAGCATTGCTAGCAAAGTGTCTTGGCTTAGCATTTATCCACCAAGCCAGTTATTACCGGTTACAGAGAAGATACATAGTCCCAGTCGTTACTGACTACTGGAATGAGATGGTGAGGAATATGTTGTCCACTCGTAAACACATTAATGTGACAATCCTGGGTTAGTCCTTACATTTATTATTAAGGTAAAGTTTATGCAAACCATTGCCATTATCCATGTCTGTTTGGGACTTAAACCAGCTCTTGTTCATATTTGTAGGTGATGGTCGTATGGATAGTCCCGGACACTCTGCACAGTATTGCACTTACACATGCATGGATGAGCAAACCAAAGAGATTTTGCTCATACAAGTGGTTGACAAAAAAGAAACAGAATTGAGTTCTCCACGAATGGAGAAATTGGCCTTTGAGAGGTGCATAAAAACTCTTCAAGATGCACAACTCAAGATAGATGAGCTGGTGACTGATGCACATCCACAAATTGCTAAACTAATGAGTAAGTCTTGTCTGTCTGCACTGTCATACTTGCATTCAACCTTGCGGGCTTAAGGTCTGATGATATGTTTTCCTTTTACAGGGTCTAGGTATGCATCAATCAAGCACTCCTTCGATATGTGGCATGGGGCCAAAAATCTTGCTAAACGAATTAACAAGGTAACACTAGAGAAAATTTCCTCCGGTACTCTATTACATTCACATTTTCCAGAATGACTAACAATGTTTTTGGATACTAGGTCATGACAGTAAAGAATGCAGTACTTGTGAATTGTTCAGATTCTTTTAGAAATACTTTCGATTTCTTCATCACCATGGTATGACCACACAGACAGTAGTTACTCTACTGCATTTTTGTGACATTCATGGGAACATGTCTTCTTTTAGTGTCCCATTATGTACAGCACTATATACATTAATGTCTTCTGAAAATGGAAGCATAGTATTCCAAAACCACACTTTACTAAAATAGTAACTGCACTAACTTCCATTACTCAGTTTTTAATCAAAACATCACATTTGTGACTACACCGTAGGGTGTATTTGGCTATACTACCACACAGAGTATTAATTGTGTGCATTTATGTTTCAGTTGAACAAAAAACATTCCTGACATAGGCAACTCCGGGAAATTGATACCCTATTTTTAGCTCCGTGGAGGTTACATATCATGAGAAGTATATCCGATACTGTAACAATTTATATTGTGTCATCATTACCTGCTGTGGTGCAAAGCCACTACAAGGTAGAGACTATAGCCACTGTGCTCCCCATCGATTGTATGTCATGAAGTAACACTAAAGGGTGGAGTATTCAAAAATGAACCATGCATTTGGCCCTTCTGTCCAAGCATACCGATTCAGTGTTTCCAAATATTTGTATTCCTACACTGTCGTAGTAGTTTTAATCATGAACACGTCTTGCCTGCATTGTAACTGTCATCCACTGTCATTTAGCATTGTGCTAAGAGAAGTGTCAATTTATACAGGTTGCTTAACCTTCCTATTGAAAAGTGTCTACTGCATGATCTATCTAAACTAGTTTTTTTGCAAATGTACTGAATAGCAATACAGTGATAACAAAGGTCTATGCAGTAACCAGTACTACATTTTATACATTCTTCACACTATTCTGAAATCCAGTGCTAGGAATAATACACTTAGCATCACGTTGTGTAATGGTTAATACGATAATAACTGTCAAGTGTAAATGCATCAGTTTACTGAAATACACATTTACCTAATTGTCTATCGGTTTGTTTTTTTGTATTACACAACAGGCTGGACTGCAGCGTGGCTGCAGAATTCTGTGTCAGTGGACCAGGCAAATTGTCAATCACTTCTGGTATTGCTGTCAGCACTCCGAGAGTACAGAAGAATTCATGGTATGTAAATGCATCGCATTAATCGTACAGTTGATTTATATGAAGCAGTAGAAGTTGCAACATGAATTTTATTTCTCTTATCTATTTTTTACCCATAGATCCATTGGGGTGGTATTTTATACCATGTGGTAAACCAGCATGAGTGGGGTAGTGGGATACATGATAACTATGAACCGGTTGGACAATGTCAGCATGAGTCTCTTGGGGTGGAGCATGCGCCATGGCTAGAGCCTGACAGCCCAGCACATGAAAAGTTAAGGCAGATTGTTCTAGACCCCAGATTTGTGGAGAAAACAAGACATTACGTCAGCTACAGGTAAAGTACTTGTACTTTGTGGTTCCCTTTATCAACATTGATGTGCATGTGGACATGAATACTCTGACTTGTGATTTTTCTTGTCTCACTGTGTAGAACTACAGCAGAATTAGAACAGTTCCACCAGGTCATATTAAAGTATGCTTCAAAACGGCAATCCTACACTTTCCCTGCATTTTGGGCTCGGAATTTTCTTGCTGCGATAGACCACAACAGCCACAGAGGTTGTCCATATGCGTGTAACAAGGAAGGCAGATATGTGTAAGAAAATTCAATTATTCACATATCGGTTCAACAGGCAAAGCAATATATAGTTTCATTACTTCTAATTGTGTTATCAACTGTAGACCTCAGTTATGGCATCTGACACGCATGGGTATAAGGATGAAATGCACACAAGTAGGAAACTCCGTCAATTTTGAACTCATTTCATATTTTATACTTTTCAGCTAACAACGGATGCAATTCATATTCAGTTGCAGCAGTCTGTATTTCAACTGCACATACCTGTAAACACATGGACATATAAAAACACACGTGTTACATGTACGACCAATGTTAGCGTAATGCAAACAGATACATCAAGTTAGTGACTCATGCAGTAGCACCACCACCATTGATCGAAATATGTCCAATATTCTGTTAATGACCGGTAATACTCACATTTGGTCATTTTACCTGAAGTCAGATATATCTAGTCAAGCAGCTTTTGGTGGACCTACATGATTGGCTGCAAAACTGTACTCAGTGTCAGTAATTATGACAACCATGGCTTACACATTGTATTTTTTCAGCTGTACACATGCTATGCAAAGCATTAAACTCTAAATAAAGGCTGTTACTTGACTTTCATTGTATCATGAAGTGTTATCCACTTTATATTTAGGTATCGTAGAAAATTTAACAAGAAAAGCGGACGTTGGACAGTGGTGCGCATGAAACAAAGTAAAGATTACAATTACCTCATACCAATAAAGGAAAAAATTTTGCAACGTAGACTGGCAGACCACACTAAACTTCATGAACGAGCCACACTGTCTTATGATGATCCACGCAACATACAGCCCACAATTGCCCCTTATCAACCACCAGACACAAGACAGTTGGTCGAGGAACACTTATCAAGATTTCAGCAGCATTCAGACAATTTGTAGTAGACTTTGGCTTCATTTGAGATGGAAAGATAACAGACATCAAACTTCGTAGTTATGCGTCAAAAGGATAGAGCAGTCATGGAATTGTCATCATTCTGAAGTTACGTAATTGCTTCTTGTTGCAAATATTAATATTGCCTTGCAATGACTACAATTGTTATTGAATGTCTCGTTGGTCTAATAGTTTCTGATCCACAGTTGTTCAGTGCTACTTTTTATGTCTGTCTTTATAACCTTTGTATTTTTGTCTTTTTTTACAGAAGACTACAGCTCCGTGAACTCTGCCCCAAACAGTCAAACTATGTTGGCAGTTTCCCCGTATTCACCCAAATGGCCCTTAATTTCACTCACACTATCCACGTTGGCCTATTGCGGTGCAGTTGAGAATAATTGTTATAACTTTCTAGTAAAGTGAAAAAACATTTAATGTGCATTTCTAATCTGTGTCAGTGCAAATAAGTTGTTGAGCATCTCTACTGTGTGGTTAATTAATAGTCTGTACTATGTGTTCTCCACCTTTCAGAATGACAATATTCACATCTTTTAGTGTCCCACTAAAGGTATTTGAATTGAAGTTGTTCACACAAATTGTGCACTAGTAGGCCATAGTAGGGAACCAGTGTTAAAAATATGGCATCCCTTGATTTTGCAGGTGCAATTCCAGTTCATAAGTAATCCCTTGTGTATCGCAGGTTGAGACACGCCGAGTGTTGTGTTGAGTCAAGTAAACCCTAAAAAGTGCTAAGTGTGGTAATGCACTGTGTGGTACAACTGTAATATTACTGCAACAGCTGTCTTTTATTTTTGTTATTATACATCATAAAACAGAGATACACAAGGTACATTAAGGGAGCATAAAGTAGTGTAGGCTGTTGGGAATTGTGCCGTTATTAGTAGCATATTACAGGAGTCTATGACTTCCCATTGGTATATTGTGCAGTCGTGTACACATAATCAGATTGGTTTAAGGCTATGAAGCAGTGTTGTGAAATGAACTGTGAGGAGGTTGGCGTATACATCACTACTGTAGTTCATGCTTAGTATTCCTTTATGGAAAAAGATCTGTACTCAAAGAAGGATTGATGTACTGCATGCCAGTCATAATTATTAATGAAATGCTGTTAACAAATTACCTCTGCCTGGCAACAGAGATTATCCAAGCGTACTACGTGTCTATTTGCATATGAAATTAATCCAGTAGTAGTATACTGCATCCTTCTCAGACCCGAATTGCCTTCAACTAATACATTATGTTTGTTTACTGATTTCCACTTGTACTGCTTTTTCAGGTTATACGGACCATGGAAAACAATAACAAGAGTGGCATTAATCGTGTACAGACACCGGTTGCTTGCAGGACTACACAGGGACAAACACTACCTACAATGTCAGGGAGGCAGAGGCGTGAGTTACAGCCAAATAGGAGAGTCAGTTCTCTTGGACCAAGGCCTGCATCCACGGGACAGAATGCGCAACAACAACATGGTCTTACTTTACAGGTAGTGCATCGAACTAGTGAGAAGCTGACACACAAGTTATGCAATGAGTCATAGAATTAGCTGTATGTAGCCATACTATGGGGCAAGTAAGTCTTATGTTCATTATAAATGTTATCATATGATGGTTGAGGTGCTGCATACATTGCATTGTACGTAAATTGCTGTGGGTGTGTTGTGTGGTTGTGCATGGGCATGCCTTGCTTTTCTGAGTTTCTTACATAGGTGTAATCAGCAGTCATTGCATTTTTACTCCAGAGATAGAGGATATCTTAATGACAGTGAGGGCATGGTTATGGAGAGGGATGCGATATTAAATTTCTTAGCACACAGGGTGATACTATTTCAAAATGAATACACTACACTTATGATTAAAAAAAAAACCCAGAGGACAGTCTCAGATATTACAATGATGCCTGTTATTTATGATGTACTGACATCTTTGCTACAGCTGCTCGTCTCTTGCCTTAGGCAAGTGTGATGCATCTGTTTTACTCCACAATATGTCTTGAGTACCTCCAGCTAGTTCATTTTGGTACTTTCAAGGAATCCTGAGTAACAAAATGAACAATCTTGGCAAAGGCAATCAATGGAAGTTTGACAAAGCATAGGAGTGTTAGATCGTGTAAGGATTACTTAGTCAGCTAACTGCAGTGCCGGTTGAGCGTATTGGTGACTGTACCATGTCAGTACAATACTAGAGGTACTGGCATAAATTACATTGGGGCAACAAACAGGCTATTTTCCTACAAGGGGGCATCATGGTAGTATGTTAGCCTCTGAAGGTAGTACATGTAAGCGACATGAAAGTGCACCTTGGAAATCAATGCATGGATGAGAGGGTACTTGGATTATATCTATTGACAACCACAGTAACAGTTCGAGAGCAATACGTAATATTGTATAATAAGCTTTGGCAGTAATCATATAATGAGCAGTGTGAAGTGTTTTGGCCATAGTTGCATGCACAGGTTTAATTAGTACATTCCTTTCTGACTAAGATGCTTATTCTGGTGCACTTACAGGCAAAAATTAACAGGCTTTCCCAGGAACGCATGCATCAGCTGTTCACTGTTATTGCAGAACGTAATCCTCAACTAGTACAGGACATTCTGGATGAGGATGAGTCCATTAACATCCCACATGATGATCAACGTAATGCCGAACTACCTCCCCCATGGTGCCTGTGCCATTGCTGTAGGAGTATGCCGACTTCCAGAGAGAGAGTCTGTTGTGGTAATGGGCCCACAAACTGTTTGTCATTAATTCCGGTAAGTACGTGGTGATTACAACAGTATGTGGTTGATTGGCCATGAGCATTTACAGTTACTTTGATTGTATGTAGTGCAGACCTTGTCACAGGAGTTACTTTGTAGCATTATATGCCAGCTAATTTTCCATTCTCTGATCAGGTGTGCTTTTTATGTCTAGTACTAACTTACAAATGCACTTGCTAGCCTTAATTTCTTTCAAGTTGTAGGTGTTAGCCTCAGAAATGCATTGTTTCTGAAATTTTCCTCTTAACGTGCCTTTGCATATTTGACTATAGCTCCTGATCAGATAATTGGTTCTACTTCAATACTTCTAAAAAGATTGCAAAAGACACTTGAAAAATGTGCCAGGTAAATCCATGCACACATCACTAGTTGTTACAAATGGAAAGATGTGATACTGACAGTGCTGATGAACATATGGACAGAGTTAGGTTATCTCAACTCATGTTGATGCAAGATTAATGCATATAACTATCTTGCTTTGATGCATGGTACGAGTGCTATAACTTACATCTGTAAGTTACCCCTGCAGCTTTGAATTTATGTATTTGCATGTTAGCCATTCAGGATGGATAGTGTCTGACGTACAATGTAACTGGGTAGAATATATATGTGGAATGTTATGTGATAACATACATGTAAAACAGTGTCACATCAGTTCTTAAAATGGAACTCATAGCTGTGTGTCGATACCTGAATGTACTGTATATAAACAGAAATACAGTTAGGATGTGCAGTGCATGTATCTGTAGCATTCAGCTGTAACAAATTATGTCAGATACATTTTCAGGGGAACATTCGCATCAGACTTCCTACCTGTTTGGAAGAACAGAAGCAGTGTAGTATCTTAGTTTATGTGACACCAAATCTAACGTAACATAACAATACAGCCTGAGTGCATTTGAATGACCATCGATTGGCTTACTACCTCAGTTGTGTAACATGTTCATGTAGTCTTACTATATGTCTGAAAATAATTGGCCTAGTCCCGATCCGTAAATTAATTATTATATTTTTCTCTCTCTAGGAAATGAGTGAAATTGTCATACATCAAGGTGTACTACGTGTTGCGGATACTTACAGGCGGTCAATTTTCGGAATACCTGCGGAAACTGATGAAAACCGGCGATACAGACATGCTTCATATCGGCAGTTTACGGTCTGGCGTTACGGACGACTGGGAAGCAGAGTTCCTAGAGTAATTCCAAGTCGCTGTGTGTGGCGAATTCGTGACCGTTATCCGGATGCATTAGGACAGTATACTGGTTTTCTACCACATCGGAGGGGGGGGGGTTTGACTGTTAATATAATTTCTAGTGTCATTTAGTACTACCATAGCAAACAAGCTGGTCTGCAGTGTGATTTTTGTTTACCAATAAAATCTGAATTATTATTACAATTTATTTGTATGTGTTTTTGTCCATGACAATGACCTGTGTCATGAAACAGTGGTTCACACTGACATTTATAGCTGGTGGTGTCATACACACATGACAGTAATGCATACCCCTAGGTATTTCAGTGCTGTGGCCTTTCACAACTTGGCAATTAAGCATGTAGTGGTACTGTATAGTATGAGTCATTGCAGAAGGTGTCATTAAGGTGAACCCAAGTCAAAGTGAAAATAAGCAACACAAGACAGTTTGTTGCCATGAAGTGCAGTGAGGACAATAGAAATTACTTGTTTATCAGGACCAAATGTCATTTGTATCATTCAACAGCCCTTGCTGATACAGCATATGTAAAGAAGATTGAGCGGTAATCCGTGGTGAGTCACATTCTGGTTTAAGGCAGATTGTCAGTGGTTACCGCGAGACAGAAACCTCAGGCCTCGACTTAAAATTTACGGCTAGGTACATATTTCTACAGTGTCATGTGACAACTGTGCTCATTAGTTTCACAACCATGACAAACAACAACCGGATCAAAGGAGTTTCAGGTAGTGCTAAGGAGCTCAAGACCTTGAGTGGCATGCTTCCCACCTTCATTGCTACAGTTACACAGATGTATAACTCGTTATACATCTGTATTCCATTGTACCAGCAGCACACATCATATGCAGTCAGCTATGTACAGTGGGCCCAAATGTGATCAGTTGTACATGGTAGCTCATGGGTTCACAGTAGTACAGTTACAGACAAGGCTAATCATCATGGTGGGCAATGCATGATGGAAATATAACAAAAGCAATTAGCTTGTAACATAGAACATTGGAATTACCACATGTAGGCAGTATGGCCTTGCAGTATTACCACATGTGGGCAGTATGGCCTGGCAGTAACAAAGAATACATTCTTTAACATGATTTAGCACAGTGTCAACACATAAATGTACGCATTTCAATAGCAACCCCTTATAATGGCTGCTGTTGTCACCTGATGTCTGCTTTACACACTAAACTTGTGAGGGCTACCATAGAGTTCATCAGTATGCTGCTGAAATACCGTCGCCATAATTACATGCATTACTGAGCACAGATGGCCTTGGTTTATGTGGTTGGCCATGCAGTCTCTGACAAGTGCAATTGGTAAAGTAACTATACATGCTGACCTTACACTGGGCTTTGTGCCCGAGGAATGTCTGTGCGTCCTCACATTGGTGGGCTGAATGCATAGCATTGTAATGATTTCAACTTTATTTCTTATTTATTTTACATTTGTTAACTGGGCTACTCCAAGTGTCTGTTTCCATTTTCAGCAGAGTCCCAGGGAGAAAAGCTCCAGTAGCAACAACTAAAAATTGAAGTTAAAACATTTTGAATTTATACATCAATATTATTACATAGTACATGTAAGGATTTCAATAAAAAAAAATAATTAAAATACAGGAAGGAATAATACAAAAAAATACAGAAAGTAAAAATACAGGAAGGAATAATACTAAAAAAATACAGTAAGTAAGAATAACCTAAAGTAGGTATTTGCAATAGTAAATGTGACCATATGTACAGGATAATTTATTACGCTATGTGATTCAGGTGGAGTATCAGAGCATCAAACAGGATAGAGACTTTAGGAGCGTTAAGAAGGACAGATCGCACCAGTATGTGTAATACATTCCGTAACAAAACTGTGCCATGCACTGGCAAAAAGTATTGTAAATAGTGCTCCGCGTTCACAATGTGATTGTGGAAAGATTGCAATAGACACTTCTGCTATCTGCTGCTCTGAACTTGCATTTGCAAAACACTCAGCCTCGGTTGTTAACCTATGTACAGGTAATGCTCTTGGTTTCATTGGTTGATGGGTAGGTACTGGGCTATCGGCCTGAAGCCATTTATAAGCCTAGCCAGACTGTGTTGGTTTTCGCTGACCCCTTAAGTAAGCTACCATCACCATAAACACAGCTCATTCAAAGGCCAAAGGCTCCCAGTGACCCCACTGAGTATAATAGATATTAAATATAATACTAAAAATGTAACAAAATTAAGCATGTATAGGTCATTGACATGCCACTTGTTTGGGTCTATAATTGGACACTGTGACAATCCACGCAGGCAGTTCAATCCTGTACATGGGTAACTATATAATTTATAATTTTTATAATTTTTTTTTTGTTCAAGGCATCTTCAGGCAGACATAGGTATGATCTTGCGTACTCAGTCATAATGACACAATATGCTATTGTATTAGATTCAGGTATTCTCTGCCAATTTAAAACCGGTGAGTAGGAAGAGTTACTAACAGACTTCAGGATTCAATGATCGCACGTGGAGGAGTTTCATTTACTTAAGGGTTTGTGTGTCATGTAGAATGGCTTCACATACAATGCACGTACCATGGTGGTCACAAGTCTGTGTGCTACAGACCCGGCTGCCCAAAACCCCCATGGCTGAATTTGTGCTCAGGATGTTCTTATTGGGATAATTTGTTGGGGACAGCTTTCTCCCAAAAGGGGATAATGATTTCCTTGCTTGTTTGGTTTTATGCCACATCAGTGGCACCAGTCATTGGTGTGAGTGAGTGCCTCTAGAAGGATGTGCACATCAATAGTCAAACTGATGACAGCACCCAGCTTGCAGTCATCTGCAGAGGTCGTCACCCATAACACACTAGTTTGTTCTGCAGCCAAGAGAAGCATATCAAAATAAGTATAGCTGGACTGTACATTGTTCATCACTCTTAACCATTAATACATTCGGGTGAGATTAAAACATTATACTTTTCTATTACGTTAATGTGTACGGAGGATCAAATGATTTCGGGTGGGGGATTGATGGAGGAAGCAGAAGGGTACATTTTCATTGGGATAAATAAGGATTAGATTTCATGTTGGCCATCCCTGAGATGAGAACTACAATTTTCAGCTCAGATGGGTGGAGTATTAATTCAGCTATTGTAAATATGTGCGAGTCATCAGCATATTAGATTAGAGGGTGTGTATGACAGTTTATGTTGAGGTTGTTAGTCAAAGTGTTGAAGTCAATGGTTAGGTAAGGTGAAGACTTAAGGAGTAATGATATGGACTCAAAGGTAACAGTTGGCTACAGACAGAAACATTTCAATGCATGAAATCTGTTGCACAGATGCCTTGCTAGCCATCAGGTGCTATAGTTGCAGAGATAACGGTTAACTACTTTCGCCAGAGGCAGGTTGTGTTACACAATGTAAAACACTTTATAGATGTGATGGAAGCAACTGGCTATACAGTTATTCTTGTCCTGAGAAGAAACAGTGTTTATTAATGAGAGTATAAGTATGTTGGTACTGTCGTTGAAGAGTAATCCATGTTGGTCAAAGTGAGCACATTATCTTAGGGACATAGAGCATGGAGCTGCTTATGAATACATTTTTTCAGGACCACCTATAGGGGAGAGAGGATATCCCATCTTGTACAGTAGCAAAGTCATGTGGTATGTAGTGATAGTTTGTGCGCATTACACATGATGTAGAAGATGAATAGTTGCTGGACTCTCTGCTGGCTGATAGACCTACCGATGATGCTACAGCAATAGTGAGCAGTCAGAAATTTACAAATTTGAAAAAAGACATTTAAGAAATATGTAGTCTTCTTGTTTAGACCAGTTTCGACATAACTGCTGACAGGTAGTAATATATCCCTATGATTGTACTAATAAATGTATACTACTCAAGGTACATGCAGACATGACCTCCCCTCAATGCAGCCAAAGTGTGTGTGATCAAGTGTTTGGATGTTGCCAATGTCTGTGTTGATGAGCTTCATGCTAATCCAATTCATGTCCTTACAGATGAGGGTACCTTGGTGGTAGGTCTGTAATTTGATTGATTGCTGCAAGCTCCACCTTTGCTTCAAAAAAATGAGTGGCTGTCCTCCCCTCAGCTGGAACAAAGACAGTACGATGGCTTTCTGTGAATCGGGTGCATAATGGTGCTGCAATTTTCACCCTCTGTTCACGTGGGATGCAGACTCAGATGTGATAATGTGCCATGGAAGATGTTTTTCCTGCCTTTGAGAGAGCAGTAATGATATTTTGCATAGATATAAGGAGGAAGGGGGAAGGTACTATGGTTGTGCTGTATAAATTTTTGGAGGAAACGTATGGTTATAGTTTTCAGTGTATCTGTCAGCCAGCAGATCTGATATATGTCAATCGTAGATTTGAAGTCTATAAACACCCGTAGTGATCAGATCAGAGGGCATCATTCATGAAGAAGGCCTTCTGATTGTCTTTAGTACATGTGGCAAATTTTCAATCACAGTTTCCATGACAGGATTTGATCTGACTAGTGCTCTGAAGTACTGGTTCAGGATACAGAGACATTGCTTACAATTCGTATCATTCTCATTCTAGCGGTTCATCAGCCTTTATTGAACTTTTTTTGCATACATTATAGTTATATCAGATGTGCACCAGACAGGGTTACTCTTCCCTGCACAGGATGAATTTGTACTGTTGAATAATCTGGATTGCGTGCATCACTGTAAATGGTGGTATGGTGCTTAGGTGTAGTTGTGGAAATTGCTGTCTGGTCATAAGAAAGGGGGAGGGTGATGGGGCTCTGAAGCTATGAATACCATACCTCTGTACTATGTAATAAACTTTAGACAAGATTTTAGGTGTGATACTAGCTGTAGGAGGGGTTGTAGCAGTAAGTTTGATAGTGACTCCTTTTTGTATCGGACCTTAACAGGCAAGAGGATACTGCAGGGATGCTGCAAAGGTTAAGGATGTTTGTTAGAAACAAGTCC